>NC_060070.1:37200833-37503863 GCF_922984935.1 Meles meles
TGCAGAGGAGCTATACATATTTCAAGAATTATTATTTTCTTTGCTTTCTTAGAACAATCTCCAGGATTATGACATTACAACTCAATATAAACACTGATGTCATCACATGTTTACTTCTATTTGTGTATATTATGTACATTGTATAAAATAGTACATATGCATTTTAAATACAAAACTCACATCTACATAACATTATACTTCAAGTACATAATCAAATCTCATTTAGGTTCCTTCCTTTTTAATCATTTATCATTAGAAAATGCAGGATACACGATAGCAAGATACAATTCAGATGTCCATGAACTGAATCTATTTATCAATTTGCAGGTTGGTCCCATTCACCCCCTACTGTTCTCCTGCATTATTTCAACTAGATGAGGTAGTGTACACACTACTGGTAATTTAGCGAGCTGATAATAGATGCATACCATTTTAACATTACAGCAGGGAGTCCTTGTCTTGCCTTTTCAGTTCACAGCATTGTTACTCAATGTAACACCAATTAACACTTAAGTGATAGAGTTTTAGTTTCTAGGTAAAAACTGGGAATCCTTCTTACATGCCTCTGTACTGGAGCCTGTGTAGTTATGATATTTAATCAGCTGAAAGCCCAGGGCATGCACTTGTACTTGTGTTATTATTTATAATTGAATGCAGCACTGCTGCTGTGGCATACCTTACTGGCATCATTTGTATAAGGTTTAATGGTTTCTGGTACTGCTCCTAGCTTCTTACTCACCAGGCTATTCTGCTATAATGTCGCAGAGTATTTTAAAAGACTTGTTTGAACTGAAGTCAATGGGGGGGGGGCAGGAAAGGGATATAAATAGTAGTGAAACCTGCAACAGAATAATTAATTTTCAAAAATAAACATGATTCTTATCCAGTACTAACCAATTTTTAAATTCACGAACATGACATAAACAACTTAGAAGAGAATAAATAGTAAGGCTCAGAAGAGGCTAAATAGCAATAAATCAAATATCCATTTTGAAATTTAGAGAAATTAGCATCTGGTCTAATTATACACACACACACTCACACACTACAAATAAAAAAATAAGATTTCACAATCATATTCTAGAAACCTAGTTTTCTGAGCATTAATGTGAGAAAGCTTGGCTATGTTCATAACAGGACCACTGGACATGGAAATTGGCATCATTGTTATTACAATGTACATTTTTACAATGACATTAGTATTGCAATACAATGTATCTGAAATGGGCCTGCAAAAGTTTCTCTTATTAAATGTACATTAAGTTCCTTTTTTTTAAGACTTTATTTATTTATTTGACAGAGATCACAGGTAGGCAGAGAGGCAGGCAGAGAAAGGAAGGGAAGCAGGCTCCCTGCTGAGCAGAGAGCCCAATGCAGGGCTCCATTCCAGGACCCTGGGATTATGACCTGAAGGCAGAGGCTTTAACCCACTCAGCCCCCCACGTGCCCCTGTACACTAAGTTCTTAGATTATCATATGTTTACGGGAACACTAAGAGAGAATGTTTATTAGACAAAAACATAGCTTACTATTTAGTTAAATTCAGAATTGTAATAACTTTATGTGCTTTTGACTTCTTTAAATAAGCTTTCATCTGATTTTCCTTTCAAATCCTCATTTTGTTATCCAAATGTGATGTGATTATGTCTTCAATAACACAAAATTTGTGAAATATGTATTATATGCTTAAACTGTAGGCCATATTTTGGGGATGCAGCTTGGAACAAGATAAACTCAAATTTATCTGAACAAGTTCCACACCTACAAGCTTCTGACTCCATTGTAAATATCCTTGTGAGGCATTCTATCATTCTACTTCCCAACAATATACAAATACAACAAAGAATCATTAAATTAAACCAGAGGGATTGGCATATATTTTATACATAAATGTCCTTGATCTTGAAAAGCTATGGTCAAATGACAACCTAACCCTCTGTTCTTTCTGCTCACTAAATTCTTCCCAAGTTTTGAGACTGACAGATATTGGGTTTTGCTACTGCGATAAATCTCCAGTAAAGGAAAACTGCTTTATTAACAACTGCTGCTTACATGCTGGAACATTAATTTGGAAAATATAATAATTGTTTGTCCACTTATATTTTTAAATACCACACAAACAACAATAGCAACAGACACCAATAGTATAGTTGTGAAGATTAAACAAATTTGCATATGGAAGACACTTGTTTCCTACATTACTTCTACCAGCAGAGACCACATTATGTGGTGGTTTACATTTCTTTACCATACCTTATGATCTAGAAATTAATGGCATAGGAAAGGGAAAAAGAGGTATAATAGCAAAATTACTGAACGATGATTTAAAGGATATGAGACTAAAATTCAGATATGTTACAATTAGCAAACTTTGTTTCCATAATTCTCAAGGGTTTTAGAGTAGATGAGCTAATGATTGAAGGATTATTTTATAATTTTAGAAAGAATTAATTGCAAAGTAGTTTAGTCTTCTTAGAGTACAAAGAATTATGTGATACAAATATTAGCTTTTCATTTATTTAAGTGATTAATTATATTTCCCTGTGAATTAATCTGATACTAAATTTAATCTGTTTATTATTATATGCAGTGTGTTTCATCCCCACCATCATCATGAATGATGAATTAACAAAAAGCTAACTTTTATTTAATAGCTTGAACTTTTAGGATGGGAATAAAAGGTAAACCTTCTTAGAAATGATGAACTAAGTAATCATCATGACTAAATAATGGTATCTGTTATTTATCATTATATATGAGATTGACCGATTCTTACTATCATTATCTTTAAATATGAGAGTCAATTATAGAGCATCAATATCAAAAAGGAAAAGAAAAGAAATTGCTTCTGCACCTATTAGACTGGGTAAACAGAGCCATGTGGATAAACCTAAGTTCAATGGAGCAGAGAAATGTTATTCTATGCTCAGGAAGCAGAGAACTGGAAATGCTTAAAACAGCATTAATAAGGACCATTTTATAATATTGAAAAAAATGTTCATTGGATTTTTAACACTGTGTTTATTTTTATAATAATTTTTTCATGTAAATAATGATTATTTGACATCATTTCAATAAATATCTATATATTTTTATTAGCTTTGGGTTACTTTACTATTCTTGAAACTCTTTAGAATACCTTATATTAATATAATATAATTTTTATTTTTATTTTATCTGCATTTTGATAATGACATATATTATTTAACAAATTATTTAAACAATCATCTTATTAAGTATGTTCCATAGTTACATCTTTAAGAACTATTCCTATACATTTGTAAGGATTAAAGATTCTCCATTGCCTGATATAATCTTACCACATACACTTAATCATGATTTACTTTCCCAACATTACTGACATTGGTCAATACATCAGTTTTTCTTAGTTAATCATTTTCTGTTATATGAGTCAAGATTCTACTCCAACGTCTATAATGAAGAGACTTTGAGGAAAATAATACAGAATGATGAGATGGTTTATGGTAGTTTGTTCTCAGCTAAAGGGTGTGTGTAGGGAGGAGAGAGAGAGAAGATGAATTTTGTCTTCCAAGAGACATTTGACAGTCTGGAGACATTTTGGATTATCCTTACTGGGGTGGGATACTACTTGGTTCTAATGGGTAGAGGCCAAAAATGATGCTAAACATCCTACAATGCATAGGATAGCTCTGCACAAAAAAGAACTATACAGTTGAAAATGTCCATGTGTCAATATGGAAAATCCTGGGTTAAAAGATCAAACCATAGTAAGATACCCAGAGAATAGTTACAGAAGGATACAGTTACCAATTTAGGAGCCTAGGGGTGAGGGGTGGTGGGGAAGGGAGAAAATAGTTACTGGTGCTCAGTGAATGTTAGACTATTAGATAAGTGGGCAGCTTGTGGAAGTTTTTGCCACAGTGGAATACAATTGACTACCAGGGACAAATATAGTAGGGAGGGAGTGGGGAACAAATACTTTAGTTTCTATCTCCTCCTGTAAACTGCCAGTGCTACCATTATCAAAATCCAACTAAAGCTAGATATCAAGAGAATGTGGAAGATAGAATGTCCAGGGTCCTGTACTGAGAGCACCTAGAAAAGGAGACTAGATCTGGGGTAAGTGTAGATGAAGCAAAAGTAGCACATCTATTAGATTTTAGTGTGTTTTTAATTTTAGTATGCTGTACACGTTATCTTGGTCTCCTAAAATAACATACACAAAGGAAATTTGGATAAAGCTAACTTTTTTTGTTGTTGTTTCTAAAATAGTTCTCACTGAGACTTTTTTTTTTCTAAATGAGCAAAATGGGGAGGGAGTCAAGATGGCAGAGAAGTAGCAGGCTGAGACGACATCAGGTAGCAGGAGATTAGCTACATAGCTTATCAAACCATTCCAAACACCTACAAATCCAAGAGGATATTGAAGAAAAGAGCAGCAATTCTAGAAACAGAAAACTGACCACTTTCTGAAAGGTAGGACCTATGGAGAAGTGAATCCAAAGCGATGTGGAGATAGACTGCGGGAGGAGGGGCCAGCTCCTGACAAGTGGTGGAGCAATGGAGCACAAAATTAGAACTTTTAAAACTCTCTGCTCTACTGAGGGACATCTCTCCAGAGACTAAACCAGGGTGAAGCCCATGCAGGGACAGCGCGGTCTCAGGTCCACAGAATCACAGAAGGATAGGGGATGTCTGAGCATTGCAGAACTCACAGGTATTAGAGCAGAGAAGCCAGCTACAGAGACAGAGCCGAGGAGTGAGCTCTCAACTCAGGGTTACCTTAAATTGTTATTTGTGGCAAAAGCCACTGCTCTGTGAGTGGGACCCCACCAAATCCAGGGAGACACCCCTGGAAAAGTGCAAGGATTTGCAGAGTTTGGAGACTACAGGTGGGTTTGTGTGCCAGAGACAGAGAAGCTTGGTCACAAGCTGGGTGAACTTGGAGCAAACCCGAGGCCAGGGAGATGGGAGTGACTGAGAAGGCGCACTGAGGAGTGGGGCTCCGAGCTCTCCACTCCTCATGGCTGGAGACTGGGAGGCCGCCATTTTTGTTCCCATACTCTGGAATTCTACGGAAAGTGTTCAGGGAACAAAAGCTCCTGAAAGTGAACCCTAGCGGATTACTTAGCCTGGCCCCTGGTAAGGGCAGTACGATTCTGCCTGGGGCAAAGACACTTGAGAATCACTACAACAGGCTCCTCCCTGAGAAGAACAGCAAGAAATCCAGCCAAGACCAAGTTCACGTACCAAGGAGAACAGAGAATTCCAGAGGAGGAGAAAGCAAAGCATGGAATTCATGGCTTTCTCCCCATGATTCTTTAGTCTTGCAAAGTTATTTTTTTTAATTTTATTTTTTTATTCTGCTAATTTTTTTTAACTTTTACCTTTTCCTCTTTTAATGTTTTTTTAGCTAACTTATCTTAAAAATACCTTTCATAAATTTTTTTTGGAAACTTCATTATTATAGTCATATTTTATCCTTCATTGTATCTAAATTTATCTTTTGCATAGACATTGGATTTTTTTCTTCTAAAAAAATTTAGGATACAACTTCTTCTCATAGATCAAAATATACCCTAAATCTAGCACAGGGCTTTGTTCTAGTATCCAGCCTGAGCAAATTATCTCCATTTTCCTTTTCTTTATTCTCCCAACCAACTTATCTTATCAACTCCTTTTTTAGAAATTTATTTTTTTTCATCTTTATAGTCATATTCCATCCCTTCATTGTATTTACCCTTATATATGTTTTTCATTATTTAAAATTATGGGAGGTAGTTTTTTCTAGGAGACCAAAATACTACCAAAATTAAGTGGGTGACCCTGTTCTTTTTTTTTTTAAGATTTTTTTATTAATTTATATGACAGAGATTACAAGTAGACAGAGAAGCGGCAGAGAGAGAGAAGGAAGCAGGCTTCCCGCCGAGCAGAAAGCCCAATGTGGGGCTCGATCCCAGAACCCCGGGACCATGACCTAAGCCAAAGGCAGAGGCTTTAACCCACTGAGTTACCCAGGCGCCCTGGGTGACCCTGTTCTATTCACTAGTCTAATATATATATTTTCTTTTTTATATTTTATCTTTATTTATTTTTCTTTTTTTAATTTTAATTTTTCTGAACTTCTTTTTACCCACTTTCTTCCCCCCATGATTTGGGGTCTCTTCTGATTTGGTTAAAGCACATTTTACTGGGGTCTTTGCCACCCTTTTAGTATTTTATTCACTCCTTCATATATTATTTTTTAAAAGATTTTATTTATTTATTTGACAGAGAGAGAGAAAGAGAGAGAGAGATCAAAAGCAGGCAGAGAAGCAGGCAGAGAGAGAGGGGGAGGTAGGTTCCCTGCTGAGCAGAGAGCACAATGTGGGCCTCGATCCCAAAACCCCAGGGTCATGACCTGAGCCGAAGGCAGAGGCTTTAACCTACTGAGCCACCCAGGTGTCCCTCCTTCATATATTCTTATCTGGATAAAATGACAAGGCTGAAAAACTCACCACAAAAAAAAGAACAAGAGGCAGTACTGAAGGCCAGGGACCTAATCAATATGAACACTGGTAATATGTGAGATCTAGATTCAGAATGACGATTCTTAAGGTGCTAGCTTGGATCAAAAAAGGCTTGGAAGATATTAGAGAAACCCTATCTGGAGAAATAAAAGTCCTTTCTGGAGAAATAAAAGAAATAAAGTCTAACCAAGCTGAAATTAAAAAAAAAAAAAACTATTAATGAGGTGCAATAAAAAATGGAGGCTCTTACTGCTAGGATAAATGAGGAAGAAGAGTGAATTAGTGATACAGAAGACCAAATGAGAGAGAATAAAGAAGCGGAGCAATAGAGAGAAACACAACTACTGGAAAACGAAGGGAGAATTCAAGAGATAAGTGATACCATAACACAAAACAACATTAGAATAATTGGGATTCCAGAAGAACAAGAGAGAGGGGAGCAGAAAGTATATTGGAGAGAAATATTGTAGAAAATTTCCCCAATATGACAAAGGGAACAAGCATCAAAATCCAGGAGGTGCAGAGAACCCAACTCAAAATCAACAAGAATACATCCACACCCTGTCAACTAATAATAAAATTTACAAGTCTTAGCGACAAAGAGAAAATCCTGAAAGAAGCCCAGGACAAGAAGTCTGTAACATACAATGGTAAAAATATTAGACTTGCAGCAGACTTATCCACAGAGACCTGGAAGGCCAGAAAGAACTAGAATGATATATTCAGAGTACTAAACGAGAAAAACATGCAGCCAAGAATACTATATCAGCTAGGCTTTCATTGAAAATAGAAGGAGAAAGGAAAAGCTTCCAGGACAAACAAAAACTACAAGAATTTGTAAACACAAAACCAGCTCTACAGGAAATATTGAAAGGGGTCCTCTAAGCAAAGAGAGACCCTAAAAGTAGTAGAACAGAAAGGAATAGAGACAATACACAGTAACAGTCACCTTACAGGCAATACAATGGCACTAAATTCATATCTCTCCATTGTTACCCTGAATGTAAATGGGCTAAATGCCCCCAATCAAAGGACACAGGGTATCAGAATGGGTAAAAAAACAAACAAACAAAAAAAAAAAAACCATCAATATGCTGTCTATAAGAAACTCATTTTAGACCCAAAGACACCTCCAGATTTAAAGTGAGGGGGTGGAAAACAACTTACCATCAAAAGGAAGCTGGGGTGGCAAGCCTTATATCAGATCAATTAGAGTTTAAGCCAAAGACTGTAATAAGAGATGAGGAAAGGTACTATATCATACTCAAAGGGTCTATCCAACAAGAAGACCTAACAATTTTAAATATCCACACCCCTTGTGGGAGCAGCCAACTATATAAACCAACTAATAACTAACATCAAAGAAACACATTGACAATAATACGATAAATAGTAGGAAATTTTAACACTCCCCTCACTGAAATGGACAGATCATCCAAACAAAAGATCAACAAGGAAATAAAGGCCTTAAATGACACACTGGGCCAGATGGACATCACAGATATATTCAGAACATTCTATCCCAAGGCAACACAAAACACATTCTTTTCTAGTGCACATGGAACTTTCTCCAGAATAGACCTCATCCTGGGTCATAAATCAGGTCTCAAAAACCGGTATCAAAAGATTGGGGTCATTCCCCGCATATTTTCAGACCATAATGCTCTGAAGCTAGAACTCAATTACAAGAGGAAATTTGGAAAGAACCCAAATATATGGAGACTAAAGAGCATCCTTCTAAAGAATGAATGGGTCAACCAGGAAATTAAAGAAGAATTGAAAAAAATTCATGGAAATAAATGATAATGAAAACTCAATGGTTCAAAATCTGTGGGACACAGCAAAGGCAGTCCTGAGAGGAAAATATTTAGCGATACAAGCCTTTCTCAAGAAACAAGAAAGGTCTCAAATAAATAACCAATTCCTACACCCAAAGGATCTGGAGAAAGAACAACAAAGAGAGCCTAAACCCAGCAGGAGAAGAGAAATAATAAAGATGAGAGCAGAAATCAATGAAATAGAACCCCCCCCCCCAAAAAAAAAATACAACAAAATCAACGAAACTAGGAGCCGGTTCTTTGAAAGAATTACAAAGATTGATAAGCCCCTGGTCAGACGTATCAAAAAGAAAAGAGAAAGGACCCAAATAAATAAAATCATGAATGAAAGAGGAGAGATCACAACCAACACCAAACAAATACAAACGATTATAATACAAATACAAATGATTATGAGCAACTATACGCCAGCAAATCTGACAATCTGGAAGAAATGGATGCATTCCTAGAGACATATAAACTATCACAACTGAACCAGGAAGAAATAGAAAACCTGAACAGACCCATAACCAGTAAGGAGATTGAAGCAGTCAACAAAAATCTCCCAACAAACAAGAACCCAGGGCCAGATGGCTTCCCAGGGGCATTCTACCAAACATTTAAAAAAGAATTAATTCCTATTCTCCTGAAACTGTTCCAAAAAATAGAAATGGAAGGAAAACTTCCAAACTCATTTTATGAGGCCAGCATTACTTTGTTCCCAAAACCAGACAAGGATCCCACCAAAAAAGAGAATTACAGACCAATATCTTGATGAACACAGATGTGAAAATTCTCACCAAAATACTGGCCAACAGGATCCAACAGTACATTAAAAGGATTATTCACACGGCCGGTGGGATTTATTCCAGGGCTGCAAGTTTGGTTCAACAGCCTCAAATCAATCAATGTGAAATAATACATTAATAAAAGAAAGAACAGGAACCCGATGATACTCTCAATAGATGCTGAAAAATCATTTGACAAAGTACAGTATCCCTACCTAATTAAAAATCTGCAAAGTGTAAGGATAGAGGGTACACACCTCAATATCATCAAAGCCATCTATGAAAAACCCACCGCAAATATCATTCTCAATGGAGAAAAACTGAGAGCTTTCCTGCTATGGTCAGGAACATGGCAGGGATGTCCATTATCACCACTGCTATTTAACATAGTACTAGAAGTCCTAGCCTCAGCAATCAGACAACAAAAAGAAATTAAAGGCATCCAAATCGGCAAAGAAGTCAAACTCTTTGCAGATGATATGACACTATATGTGGAAAACACAAAAGACTCTACTCCAAATCTGCTAGAACTTGTACAGGAATTCAGTAAAGTGTCAGGATATAAAATCAATGCACAGAAATCAGTTGCATTTCTGTACACCAACAACAAGACAGAAGAAAGAGAAATTAAGGAGTCAATCCCATTTACAATTGTAACCCAAACCATAAGATACCTAGGAATAAACCTAACCAAAGGGGCACAGAATCTGGACTCAGAAAACTGTAAAGTATTCATGAAGGAAATTGAGGAAGACACAAAGAAATGGGAAAATGTTCCATGCTCATGGATTGGAAGAACAAATACTGTGAAAATGTCTATGCTACCTAAAGCATAAATCTACACATTTAATGCAATCCCTATCAAAATCCCATCCATTTTTTTTTCAAAGAAAAACAACAAATGGTGTTGGGCAAATTGGACAGCCACATGCAGGAAAATGAAACTGGACCATTTCCTTATACCACACACGAAAATAGACTCCAAATGGATGAAGGACCTCAATGTTAGAAAGGAATCCATCAAAATCCTTGAGGAGAACACAGGCAGCAACCTCTTTGACCTCATCTGCAGTAACTTCTTTTCAGGAAAAGAAGTTTTTCCCAGCCAAAGGCAAGGGAAGCAAGGGGGAAAAAAAAGGAATTACTGGGACGTCATCAAGATCAAAAGCTTCTGCACAGCAAAGGAAACAGCTAACAAAACCAAAAGACAACTGACAGAATGGGAGAAGATATTTGCAAACGACATATCAGAAAAAGGGCTATCCAAAAGCTATAAAGAACTTACCAAACTCAACACCCAAAGAACAAATAATCCGATCAAGAGTTGGGCAGAGGACATGATCAGACATTTCTGCAAAGAAGACATCCAGATGGCCAACAGACACATGAAAAAGTGCTCCACATCACTTGGCATCAAGGGAAATACAAATCAAAACCACAATGAGATATCACCTCACACCAGTCAGAATGGCTAAAATTAACAAGTCAGGAAATGACAGATGCTGGTGAGGATGCGGTGAAAGGGGAACCCTCCTCCACTGTTGGTGGGAATGCAAGCTGGTGCAACCACTCTGGAAAACAGCATGGAGGTTCCTCAAAAAGTTGAAAATAGAGCTACCATATGACCTGGCAATTGCACTATTGGGTATTTACCCTAAAGATAGACATGTAGTGATCCGAAGGGGCACGTGCACCCAAATGTTTATAGCAGCTATGTCCATAGTATCCAAACTATGGAAAGAACCTAGATGTCCATCAATAGATGAATGGATAAAGAAGAAATGGTATATATATATATATATATATATATATATATATATATACACAAAATGGAATATTATGCAGCCATCAAAAGAAATGAAATCTTGCCATTTGTGACTATGTTGATTGAACTATAGGGTATTATGCTTAGCAAAATAAGTCAGTTGGAGAAAGACAAGTGTTTTGTGATCTCCCTGATATGAGGAAGTTGAGAGGCAACGTGGGGGGTTTTGGGAGTAGGAAAAGAAGAAGCGATACAAGATGGAATCAGGAGGGAGACAAACCGTAAGAGACTCTTAATCTCACAAAACAAACTGAGGGTTGCCAGGGGTCGGGGGGTACGAAGAGGGTGGTGGGGTCATGGACATTGGGGAGGGTATGTGCTATGGTGAGTGCTGTGAAGTGTGTAAACCTGGCGATTCACAGACCTGTACCCTAGGGCTAATAATACATATATGTTAATTTAAAAATGTAGAAAAAAAATGAGCAATATGAGAAATTCTAAACCTGAATATATTCTTTTTTTCTTTTCAAAGGAGAAAAAACTTTTAACATGAAGTTCCACAGTTTAAGGTATTTGAAACAGTTGCTTTCCATTCACATTTTTGTTTAATATATATTTCTCAGAAAAATGTTCTCAACTAGTGACTTACAGCAATTAAACCTGTGTGGGATCATAAGTTTTGAGAAACTTATAAAATGTTATTACCTTATAATCTATGTATATTAAAAATCTGCATTGCTCATAGAGAGCTTATTCCAGTATTTCTTTTTTGTTCTTAAAACAGGACCCCTAACTGTGGATTAAATTAAAATAAGTCTTTTCATAGATGGCTCCCACTGGAATGTAAATTACAATTCTAAGATTGCTGGTTCTCATGGCCTGTCTTTGCTATTTTTCTATTAAAGCTTCTAATTTTAGTAAACACTATTAGTGTGTCTTAGATCTAATGAGAAAATCATGGCCAGAAATTATGAAGATTAAAAGGTAAATCACATGGGTTTGATCATTTTATGTCTAGAGGTTGACTAGATGCACTCTTCATCATAGACATGTGCGGAACTTGTCTTTTACTATTCAGAGAAGACACAAAAAAATTTACTTTGGGGTTGTTTTTGTTTGTTTTCTGTTTTCCAGGTATCAGCTTAGAAAGTAAATAAACAATAAATACAAAACAAGAAGTACTGATGTTGGGAACAAACCTGGTTCTTTTTTATATTTTGATTGTTTTATTTTTGCTTAATTTCACCATGTTACTGTGATAGTCTTAAATGTGAACTAAAGCAATGCTCTGTGAAATGTGGGCCATGAAATAGCAATATTAGCATCAGTTGGAGGCCTGTCAGAAAGGCAAAGCTGGGGCCCCATTCTGGACACACTGTATCAGAATATCTGAGATTAGGTAATAGTAATCAACATTTTAACAAGATTTTGAGATGATTTTAATGCAGGTTAAGTCTATAAAGCCCTCTACTAGATGATTTATTTAAAATTACAGTTTCCGGGTGCCTGGGTGGTTCAGTGGGTTAAGCCTCTGCTTTCAGCTCAAGTCATGGTCTCAGGGTCCTGGGATAGAGCCCCACATTGGGCTCTCTGCTTGGCAGGGACCCTGCTTCCCCATCTCTCTCTCTGCCTACCTCTCTGCCTACTTGTGATCTTTGCCAAATAAATGGATAAAATCTCTGGGGGGGAAAAATATGGCCAAAATGTATTATAACAGCCATATACCAAGAAAAACATCTTAGACAGGGATTTTTATTTATTTATTCTTCTTATGTTTCTTGAGTACCTACTAAGTTAAGTGGTAGGCTCTGGGTTAAATACAGAAGTATTAGTGTTTGGGGCACCTGGGTGGTACAGTGGGTTAAGCCTCTGCCTTCGGCTCAGGTCATGATCCCAGATTCCTGGGATCATGCCCCAAGTCGGGCCCTCTGGTCAGCGGGGAGCCTGCTTCCCCTTCTCTCTCTCTTTGCCTCTCTGCCTACTTGTGGTCTCTGTCTGCCAAATAAATAAATAAAGTCTTTAAAAAAATAATAAAATTACAGATTCCTTAACATAGTTTTAAAATTATAATTTTTCAAGGGATTATAGAAATGTACAGTTATCTATTTTGTTTTCTAAAGTCAAATATACTACAAACAATATTGAAATTTGTTGGTTGTTAGGTTTAATTTTGCTATGTTTTCTGTCACTAAAAAAGTTATAATAAGAATTGTCTGGTACTACAGATTCTTTTTCCAAATTGTCGCTTTTCTGAAAATAATGCAGGCTGATCACAACTTGAAAACAAACGATAATGAAATTTAAAAATGACTTTAGAAATAAATGCTTTAAGGAAATTATCCCCCAAATTCTTCTAATCAGTTTAATAAGAAGTTATTAAAGATCAAAACTTTACTTGAGGCAAGTTCTGCTAGGAATTATCAGCCTCCATTAACAGTGTTTTATTGGTATAGAATTTCAACTTGCATCTAATTCCCATACAAGAAAATAGAAAAATAATCTGTCCATATGGATAAAATTAAGTAGTAAGTATTCTACATGTAATATTATATTGAGATAATTATCAAAGTCATAAGTAGTCCAAGAAATTAAGTATTTCAGGAGTAGATAAGAAAAATGTAATTTTAATGTATATTTTTATTTTGCTTTCAAAAAGAAGAATATGTAGTACTTGCTCTTATAAAGCATTTCAAAAATTTAAAATATGGAGACGATGGAGTACAGATACTACTAGACCAGGCTATAAGCCTCTATATAAGCCTTAAATTTGGCTTAATCCTCACTCTGCCAAGCTATAAAACACTGGATAAGTTACTAAGTGACTGAGACTTTAATTTCTTCATCTGTTAAACTGGAAAAATAACTGCTTAATTTACAGAATATCGTGACTATTAATCTATTTAATATGCATAAAACATTTAAGAATATATCTGATACTGCAAAATAAATATTAACCATCATCAACTGAAATTTCAGGAAATGAGTGTATCTGTACTTCTAGTCACTTCTTTCCCAACTGTTTCATTCTTTTAATTCAATATTTGTATTATGTTTCTTTTGGTCCACATCTGAAAAATCTAACCTACTTGATTTCACCAATCCAATGGCACTTCACGAATGACCATGAAAAATATTTAGAAAAATAATTTTTTCATGAAAAATACTTGCAAAGCACTTACACATTAACAAGTCATCCTAGACTTCTAAATTCACTTTTCCTCAGCTTATTTATCCTTTCAAACAACTAGTCCTTCTATCCTTTTCCAAATATTTTGAACACTTTCTCCATCTCTACTCCTACCACCATCAAACAATTGCTTCATCTTTCAGTTTAGTATCTTCTTGATATCTAATCTCCTTTTACCACTCTATTGCAGTGATCTTTTTTACACAAAAATTTCAGTACCCTAGTAGAAAGCAATTTAGGGCAGAAACTATATGCATTGTAGGCAGTATCACTAAAAAGACAAATAAATGTGAAAGATATTAAGAGACTCATACCAACAAAATTATTTTGGGAACAAAATATGGCCCTATTAACTAGCATGTCATAGCTACCATTAATGACTATCAATTTCAACTTGACATTCCTTTTTGTTTACTGAATGAAGGAATGAATGATTAGACAATCATATCACATTATTTGCCTTTTTGTTTTTACCCCAACAGGAAGTTTTAAATTAGCCACTATCAGTGAAGAATGGGGAGAGAAGAAAAGGGAGAAAATTCCTAGTTAGCCTCTCTTAGCTAGATATCAAGAATGTCACATAATCATCTGGACCTACTTTCTTTTTTTTTTTTTTTTTTTTAGCCTTTAAAAAAATTTTAATACAAAAATACTCATATACAATTTTTTTTTAGCCTTTAAAAAAATTTTAATACAAAAATACTCATATACAATTTTTTTTTTTTTTTTTTTTTAGCCTTTAAAAAAATTTTAATACAAAAATACTCATATACAATTTGGACCTACTTTCATTGGGAACTAGAATTTGATGGCATGATCAAACAAAACAAAAGCATTGAAAATTGGCTATATTTTTAATTTCCATGGTCCCAGGCAAAAGTTTGCTACTAGTTACTGTTGGGAGTTAACAATTTTCTTTTAATGTAATTCATGTTTAATTCTATTTACCACTCCATCCTCAACATCTAACAAAATTCTAGGAAAGAGCAGGGGCTCATTCCCCTGGTTAAAGAGGATAAAAGGTCTGTGTAAATGTATAGTTATGTGTATAAAAACAAACAAACCAAGATATTAGGCCAAATAATGATTTCAGTAGAAATCCTTACCTAGAACAATTGCTTCACTGAGAGTTTAGAGGTATTAGGAAAAATCTTTTGAAACCTATGGGAAATAGGTGTTAACAAGTGAGCAAGGGTGAATTTTTTAATACTGGCACTGAATAGATACATTTTTTTTTAAGATTTTATTTATTTATTTATTTACTTATTTTAGACAGAGAGAGAGAGACACCACATGACCTTGAGATCATAACCTGAGCAGAAATCAAGAGTAGGATGCCTAACTGACTGAGCTACCCCGGCACCCCAGACATATTATCTTAACATTTAAAGTATACAGCAGAAAGTGTCTCCATATGTAAAACCAACTTGGGAAAAGCCTGGCTTTCATAAGACAAAATATCCACCAATGAAAATTCATGGAGGACTTTTATAGAAATCATAAAGGGAACTATGATGGATCCTAAATTTGACCAGAATGTCAAAATATAGATACCATGAAATATATTTCCAGATCAGAATGTAATTTTGTGTGTAGGGAAAAGTGGATAAGGATAAAGCTTTTAAAAACATGTCTTCTGTCTGTCCTTTCATCTGAAACAACAGAAAGTATAATTTTGCCATATTTACAGTATCTTAAAATTCTGTATCTGTTGACCTGATGAAACTTCAGGGTATTCCTAGAATCCTTTGGAAATTCAGATTATTTCTTCAATTTTCTTTCTTAAAGAGTTGCTTTGGATGTTTCTGAGACAGGGGAATTACCATTTATACACAGACATGTTGCTTGTAACTTTTTAATTTTTTTTTCCATGTTCACTTTGTTTGCCAGCTGCCTGCTCTGCTCACTGTCAATGGTTCTGTCCTATCTGGGCTTGCCCAATCTGTCAATCTCTGTACTCTTTTTTTCTCTTTATTCCCAGCATGGAAACTCTTTCCTGTCTCCTCAAAGTTAACTTTTTCAGAAAAGTTTTATCCATAGCAGAGCTCTTGGGCCAAGAGTGATGTGCTTATTTCATTTATACCATAGTTTTAAAGGGAGTCAGATCAAAGAACAGTTGTCCAGAGATGCACATTACAACAAGAAATATTACCTAATTTTACATTCAGACTCTGTCTTCTTTTATGGCTCACATAGCCATATTACCTCACTCATATGACTTTTCCCTCTTAATTTCAATCATCTCTCCCTACTTACAGCTCATGGGACATACGGTATATCAGATAGACTTATTCTAATTAGAATAGATAAAAATTAACTACTCTCCCAGTTAAAATGAAGGGGCATCACTGTATACACCTCAATATCCCCAACATTCTGAAACTATTAAGATAGACCTTAAACTTTCTGGTACTCATGACAGTAGATGTCAAAGAACAATACAGGAATTACTGCATGATTTTTAAAAATAAATACACAGATTCTGACCCAGTCACCATATTGTCATGAATAAATCTCTTATAAAAATTGGAATTTTGAGTGCTGATACAGAAAGAATTAGATTGAATGCTATGAGGTAAGAAGGAGATATTCATGGCCATTTGATATTCAAAGAGAAATAACCAATGATTTTTAAAATCAAAATGAAAAGATAAAAGATACAAAAGTTGTACTACATGAAATAGATGTTTTCATAGATTAAAAAATATTGAAAACTGACAATTTGGTGATATTTCTGATTTATTTTCCTTTTTTTTTTTTTTTAAGATTTTATATATTTATTTGCCAGAGAGACAGAGAGAGTAAAAGCAGGGGAATTGGCAGGGAGAGGGAGAAGCAGGTTCCTGCTGAGCAGAGGGCCTGACCTGAGGCTCCTGGGGCTCCATCCCAGGACTCTGGGATCATGACAACAGCTGAAGGGGATGCTTAACTGACTGAGCCACCCAGGTGCCCCTCTGTTGATCTCCATCATGAGAAATGATTCTGAGGCTGTGGTTTTGTCCTTTTTATAACCCATATTTAATTTAGGTGTTCAAAGTCCAACAAATTAGTATATTGACATTAAGGGCAAAATTCAACTTTCCGAGGCATTAGGATGACACTGTTCAATTATGATACAAGTCACATATGTAATTTTAAATATTCTCATAGTCACATAAAAAGGTAAAAAAAAAGTAATTGATTTTAATAATATTTTATGCAACAAATCCAAAATATTATCATTTTAGCATGCAATTAATATAAAAGTCATGATATTTTGCTTATTTTTACACTGAGTTATTAAAATCCAGTATGTATTTCCCACTTACAAACATCTCAGTTTGTACTAATGACATTTCAAATGCTCGGTAGTCATACATGGTTACTGGGTATTCTACTAGGGGTGCAACACTGGATTTTAAAATTTTTAAAAATTGGTGGAGCAAGTAATATTTATCTATTTTTAATCTCTAAGTTAGAGTACCAATTTTTTATGAGAAACTAACTCATACACAATATATATTTCCACAATACAATGGACCTTTAAGAAACATGGGTTAAAATTGCATGGGCTCACTTATATGTGTTTTTTTTTTTTTTCCAATAAATATGGTAGGGTAGTATAAATATATTTTCTCTTATAATTTTCTCAAAAAATTTCTCTATTTTGAGGAAATACTATACAATACATATAACATACAAAATATGTGTTAACTGTTTATGTTATTGGTAAGGCTCCCAGTCAACAATAGGCTATTAGTAGCTAAGTTTTGGGGAAGTCGAGTGTTACATATAGATTTTCAACTACATGGGGTACAGATCTCCTAACTTCTGTATGGTTCAAGGGTAAACTTATGTGAAATCAATGTGATATTAGTGGCATTACACATTCAATTCATTTTGAAGAGAAACAAATATGCTTTAGATAAACTTGTTCTTATGCTTCTTTGAAAAATCATGTATTTTTGAAAAAGCAGTATTTTAAACAGACAAAATAGATTAGTGTTCTAGAATTATGAAACAGAATTAACATGATAACTACTATTACATTAATAAAAGCATAGTTATAAATGAAAAATCCTACTAATAAATTCTGGGGGGAAAAATATATTAACTGGTTTAACAGAGAAAAAATACCTAATTTCAATATCAACTGTCTTAACTTTAATATGAAAACTTTATCATGAGTTAACAGTGCCCTGTAGTGATACAACCAGAGGCCAGATTTGTGAACAGTTGGTGAACAAAAGCCATTTTCTACTTCAATGCTGATCTCAGTGAAGGTCACACAAATCATCCATATTTGATCACAGCCATCTGACTAGTGATCCCATCTGAAAATTGTAGATGCTCAAGATTCCTTGTGAAATTGGATTAAACCTGTTAGGCAAGGCTCAGGGGCATTGCTGAAGCAGGTGAGATCCATTAACTTAGCTGAGATCCATTAATTTAGCTCAAGTGTTAGAGGCAGGGAAGAGGGTCCTTAAACTGAGTCCTGGTGGTATCCAGCACTTTGTTACACAGCAGCAGAGGCTGGAGCTGATGGGTCCAACAAGCACATTTTGTTTTGTTTTGTTTGTTTTGATTGTTCTACTGAAAGTAATCAGATGTGATTCCCTAGATACAACAGTAGCTGTAAAATAGTTGCCTGTGTCCTTCTATTTCTGCTTGAGTGGGAGAAGCCCTTCTATTTCATCTAATACATGGGTTTCACTAGATTGTAGTGTTCAGTCACCTTCCCTCCCAGTAATCTCTGAGAGGGCCATTAACTCTGGAGAAATGGAAGGTCCTTAGACACTCTGAGGGCTCACCACTATAATCAGAAGAATGAATAACTTCTCCCCACTTATTTGCTTAGGAGCCCAAAATTGATGTCCCACCCATAACAAAATGTCTTAATTTTACATTAACAGAGCCCAGATTAACATTGTCCTCACATATGGGAAGTATCTTGGTGGTTTTCTTGGTGTGATTATGTGTTATTGAATTTTATAATTAAAATAATAAATTTTCTGATATTAATTTATTCTGCAATATGATGAACACCAAACATAAAATAATACAAACATATGCTGAAAACAATTAGAATTATTTGTGGATGGGGTTAAAAGTGAATTTCTTTATAAAGTAAGAACATAGTGGCAACGGAGTTAGAGAAACAATTTAAGTTTACTTAATTTGAATTAAACTGTTATGAAGATCACAGTTATGCTGTTGTGCTTAATCCAGCCATGCATATGAGTTATTGGGAAGGTTTTAGAAATACTAATTCTGATATTCTGATCAACATAGTAATCTTGATAACTTTAAATTTCTCATTTGTTAAAAATTCAGACAGGTTTCTCCCTAAAAACAGGCACCTCGCCTCCCTTGTTTTAGAGCATTTACTTTAGAAAGTTACATTTATAAATTAATTCTCTGTTCCTTTGTGATGTAAATCTTTTATAACCTAGAAATATCTACTCAAGAACCTAGGAGCCATTACTTTGAATGGACTCCAAGAAAGCTCACCCCAGTGTTTATGATACCTTTTATTTCAGAAGACTAGAGTTCAATCTCCCTCCCCTCTTGCAATAATTTTGAATAAAGTCTTACCACCTAATGCAACTTTTCTTTGACATTCATTACCTGCACTTACATACTTCCCTCCCTTTTATTCATTTATCTTGTTAAAATGACCATGAACATATACCAAAAGAGACAGACTCAAAATGGCACTGTAAAGAGGTGGAGTGAGTAGTGTAAATGACTCCAAAATATAAAAGAATTTCTAGAAGACAATAATGGGATAGTTTGGGTAATACACCAAAGTGTATGAAACCACAGGTAAACTTTTTGGAGAATGTGAAGTAGGATGGGAATCTTTTGCCCATTGTTTTTAATGAAGACTCTTTGGAGAGAGATTTCAAGGTAGGAGTCTACATATATTAGAAGCAAGATGGAGAAACAGAACTATAATCAGAGTAACTAGTTAAGGGTCTACATAGGAACAACCATGTCAGTTTCATATTCATCACTCAGCATCATTGCACATATACAATTTGTGACTACAGTACTGGCTTCTGTGCTAACTTAAGAGATATTTTTTCCTTAAAACCACAGAGTAATCTGCCTTATAAGATGATCTTGGATGTAAATTGCAAAAATTTCAAATAAATATAGTTTATAGAATATGAAAGTTTATCTTAAATAACAAGAAGTCTAGAAACAAGAATACTTACAGTTTGGCCCTTAACTCTCTTCATCGTCCTCAGTGTATTGTTTGGTCTTTAAAGCTGTACTGTCATTATCTCCAAATAGAATCACATGCAGATGCATCGACACTGAAATAAAAATAAACTTATTTTTATTGGCAATTTTTGTAAGGGAAAAATCATTTCTGTCATAATTTTTTTCTTACTAACAAGTTGGATAAAGTCAAAATGTAAAAGTACAAGAGTGTGTGTGTGTGCATGTGTGTGATATGTAATGTAATGTATAACTTCTGAAGCTAACCACCAGCGTGGTCAATGTTTACCAGGAATTTTTATCATCCTATGAAGGAATTGTTATGCTTTTTCTCAGAGAAAGTTATTTTTTTAGAAAGTTATTTAAGCTTTTCTTTTTTCAACTCAGTTTTATGGTTGTAGAACAACTATATATTTGAATTATATATTTAAATGTACTACCTCCATGTGCATTACAACATTCGCTTCAAATTATTATTTCAAAGAGTAACCTAATTAGCTAAAACATGTTTGACCTAAACAAAGGAGGATCTTGTTCATTTATTTTTCTAATTATCCCAATTTAAATGTTATATAATCAGATTCTATTTTCTTAAATTTACACTTAATACAACACTAAAAAATATTTTAAAAAATACTCTAGAGGATGACATTTATTTCTCATTCATTTGAGCATTTTTCACACATTCTTTCTCTAAAGAGTGTCCACTTTGCATCAGGTGCTATATTTGCCACTATGTAATTGACTATGCAAACTAAAAGACTATGTAAATGTAATTATATACTACATAATTATATGTAATCTATATTATATAATTATGTTATTTGTCATTATATTAGTTATAATTATATATATTCTTTCTCTCTGTATATGGAATAGAATGACAGAGCTAACATGAAAATATAGTCAATAACAAATAGTGATGTCTTTGTAGGTGAGTTGGTATTTGACATGAGTCTTACAAATAAGAAAATATGTAGGCCAGGTAACTTAGTAGAAGGACATTCTAGTCACCTAACAAGAAGAAGATGCAAGTGAAAAGTTATGTTATATTTGTTAAGAGCCAAGCTAAAGAAACTGAGCTGCCAGGTATTGGAATAATTGATTAAGAGAGCAAACCAAAATGAAAATAACTGTCAAGTCTCATCACTTTATGTAACAGTATAAGCAAGATAGTACATAGTGTACTAAAAAAGTGTCAGCTTTCCCCCTGGAAAAGCACTGAATAGGGATCTGGTTGGTCAAGGCAAACATGGGGGATTCTCAGTACAGAGGGTTCCCTAACAAAAGGCTTTAGTCATTTTGCAGAGTCAGGGGCCAGGGACTGAGGGTCAAGGGAAAGGATGGGATGAGGTAGGATTGGACAAGTACTAAATACTGAGTGTCTCAAAATGGAGACAATGTGTTTTCAAGGTCCCCAATAAGGAGACCTTCAAATGGAGGTATGTAGGTTACAACTGCAAGTATGCATGAAAGCAAGGCCTCCAGGTGGACCTGAGTTCTTGACTACAACTTCCTTCATAGCCCTCAATACATTGGTTGTGCCCCAGTCTGTTATGGGGAGAGCAGCTCCCCCCTCGTAAGGCCTGCCAGGTAAATCTTTAATAATTGCCTATGGTTAGACCTAAAAAATTACATATGGGATTTTTGCTAAAGGGCTGAACTCAATAGTCAGGAAATAGTTTGGGTAATACACCAAAGTGTATGAAACCACAGGTAAACTTTTTGGAGAAGGTGGAAGTGGGATGGGAATCCTTTTTGCCAATTGTTTTTAATGCAGACTCTTTGGAGAGAGGTTTCAATGTAGGAGACATATATTAGAAGCAAGATGGGGAAATAGAACCATACAACATTAGATGGGCATGATGGAAGATAAAGTTAGACAGCTAAATTTATGGATGGTTATGGAAGGTTTCTGAATTCCATTTTATGGAATTTACCCTTAAGTGCACAGAGAATTTTAAAGGATTTTTTGCCTTGATCTTAGAAAGATCTTGTAGTCTTAACCATGCACATATATTAAAGGTTTTGGCAAGTAACCAAACCAATAATATTTGCAATTTAGAAGTGTGATATCATCACAAAATATTACTAGGGATAGAAAGAAATATTTGATAATGACTAAATAACATAATTTATAAGGGAGATATAACAATACTAATTTTGTATATTTTTAGTAGTAGTCTTCAAAGTATCAAGTCATTTTTGTCCATTTTTTCACAAAAAATGGACAAAAAATTGGAGCAAGAAACTCCAAATCAATGGGAAATATTAATACTGCTTTTGTAAAAACTGATGAAACAACATAGAATTAGTAAGGATATAAAAAATTTGAACAATCCATAGATGCAAACATCTTAGCAAACTCATTAGGGCATACAAAAAGATTATGCATTTTAATCAAATTTGATTTTTCAGAGTTATGAGTTTGGTTTAACATTTTTAAAACCAATCAATATAATTCTCTACTTAACAGAACAAAGAAGACCATATAAATGACTAGATCAATAGATTTTCTAAAAAAATGTTATGATAAAACTTTAGAAAACTAGAAAGAGAACATTCATTAATCAATCTGAAAGAGTATAGATAAAATAGATGAATAGATGACATTTATACTGCTACTTCAAATTTAATACTAAAATGTAAAAAAAAAAGTTCTTCTGGATCGGGAATGTTTTAGTAATGTGCAATATTACCATTTTTATTTATTAAAAGCTGTAGCCAGTGAAATAATAAAAAGATAAGGCAAGTAATAGAAATGAGGAAATGAAACTATCATTATTTGTATAAATTGTGAACATTTTAAAATATCAAACCTACAAAAAATACTAAAATAAGTCAGCAAGGGTTGATGAATACTAGGTCAATATACAAAAATCAAGTGTACTTTTATTAAGTTTTTTATTTTCATTCCAGTATAATTAACAAATGGTGTTGTTTTAGTTTCAGGTATACAAAATAGAGATTCAACAATTCTGTACATTGCTTAGTGCTTATCATGATAAATGTATTCTTTAATACTCATCACCTATTTCATCCATCCCCCCACCATCAGTTTGTTCTCTATAGTTAAGAGTCTGTTTCTTGGTTTGTCTCTTTTCTTTCACTTAATTTCTTCATTATTTCTTAAATTCCACATTAGTGAAATCATATGGCATTTGTCTTTCTTTGACTGACTTATTTGTTTAGCATTATACTTTCTAGCTCTATCCATGTTGTTGGACATGGCAAAATTTTTCCTTTTTTGTAGCTGAATAATGTGTGTGTGTGTGTGTGTGTGTGTGTGTGTGTGTGTGTGTGTGTATACACCATTTCTTTACCCATTCCACTGTTGATAGATGGTTAGGTGGCTTCCATAATTTGGTTATTGTAAATAACACTGCAATAAGCATAGGAGTGCATACATTCTTTTGTATAAGTGTTTTCATATTTTTAGGTAAATACCCAGTAGTGTCATTGCTGGATTGTAGGGTCCGTCCATTTTCAATTTTTTGAGGAACCTCCATACTGTTTTCTACATTGGCTATACAAGTGTGCATTCCCACCTCTGGGAAAAACTCCTTTTTCCACATCCTTGCAACACTTGTTTTTTCTTATTTTTTTTTTTAAGATTTTATTTATTTATTTGACAGAGAGAAAGATCACAAGTAGACAGAGAGGCAGGCAGAGAGAGAGGAGGAAGCAGGCTCCTGCGGAGCAGAGAGCCTGATGCGGGGCTCGATCCCAGGACCCTGAGATCATGACCTGAGCCGAAGGCAGCAGCTTAATCCACTGAGCCACCCAGGCGCCCCTCTTATGTTTTTGATTTGAGTCATTCCGACAGGTGTGAGGTGGTATTTCCTTGTTTTGATTTGGGATTTCCCTGATGATAAGTGATGTCAAACATCTTTTCATGTGTCTGTTGACCATCGTATATCTTCTTTGGTGAAATATCTGTTCATGTCTTCTGCCCATTTTTAATTGGATTATTTGTGAGGTTTTTTGGTGTTGAGTTGTAAAGTTCTTTATATATTTTGAATACTAATAACCCTTTATCAGATATGTTATTTGCAAATATTTTCTCCCATTCCATAGGTTACCTTTTAGTTTTGTTGATTGTTGTCTTTGCTGTGCAGAAGCTTTTTATTTTCATGTAGTCCCAATAGTTTACCTATGCTTTTGCTTCCCTTGCCACAGGAAACATATCTAGAAAAATACTGCTATGGTTGAGGTCAGGACATTACTGCCTGTGATTTATTTTAGGATTTTTATGGTTTCAGGTCTCACATTTAGGTCTTTAACCCATTTTGAGTTTAATTTTGTGTATGGTGTGAGAAAGTGTTCCATTTTCATTCTTTTTCATGTAGCTGTTCAGTTTTCTCAGCACCATTTGCTGAAGAGACTGTCTTTTTTTCATTGCATATTCTTGCCTTTTTATCAAAGATTAAATAACTATATAATTGTGGGTTTGTTTCTGGGCTCTCTACCCTCTTCTGTTGATCTATGTGTCTATTTTTGTGCCAGTACCATACTGTTTTGACTATCACAGCTTTGCAGTATACCCTGAAATATGGGGTTGTGATAGCCCCAGCTTTGCCTTTTCAAGATTTTTTTTTTTAGACTATTTGGTGTTTTTTGTGTTTCCATACAAATTTTAAGATTATTTATTGTAGTTCTGTGAAAAATATTTTTGGTATTTTGAAAGGGAGTATATTAAATCTGTAGATAGCTTTGGGTAGTGTGGACATTTTAACATTATTTGTTCTTCCAATTCATGAGTGTGGCATAGCTTTCCATTTTTTGTGTGATCTTCAATTTATTTCATCAGTGTTTTATAGTTTTCACAATGGAGATCTTTTACCTCCTTGATTAAGTTTATTTTTCGGTCTTTTATTATTTTTGGTGGAATTATAAATGGGATTGCTTTTTTAATTCATTTTTCTGTTGCTTCATTATTACTGTATAAAATACAATGGATTCCTGTACATTGATTTTGTATCCTGCAACCTTACTGAATTCATTTATCGGTCCTAATAGTTTTTTTGGTGGAGTTTTCAAGGTTTTCTATATAGAGTATCATGTCATCTGTAATAGTGAAAGTTACTTCTTCCTAACCAGTTTTGATACATTTTATTCCTTTTTCTTATCTGATTGCTGTGGCTAGGACTACTAGTACTATGTTGAATAAAAGTGATGACAGTGAATATCCTTTTCTTGTTGCTGATCCTAGGGGGAAAGATCTCAGTATCTCAGTATTGAATACGATATTAGCAGTGAGGTTTTTTTTATATATATAGCCTTTATTATGTAGAGGTATTTTCCTTCTAAACCTACACTGTTGAGAGTTTTTATTATGAATTGATATTGTTATTTTATAAATCCTTTTCTTCATCTACTGAAATAATCATATTATTTTTATCTTTTCTCTTATTGATGCAATGTATCATGTTATTGATTTACCAATATTAAACCATCTTTGCTTCCCAGGAATAAATCCCAATTGATTGTGGTGAAAGATTTTTTTAAAAATGTATTTTGGATTCAGTTTGCTAATATTTTGTTGAGGATTTTTACATCTTTTTTTTAAGATTTTATTTATTTATTTGAGAGAGGGAGAGCACACAAGAGAGCAAGAAAGAGTGTGAGACAGCACAAGAGAGGACAAGTAGAGAGTGGAGGAGAGGGAGGGGAAGCAGACTTTCCACTGATCATGACTTGGGCTGAAGGCAGATGCAAGGCACCTGGGTGCCAGTCAATTAAGTGTGACTCAGTCAATTAAGTGTGACTTTGGTTCAGGTCATAGTTTCAGTGTCCTAGGATTGGGCCCACATTGGGCTCTCTGCTCAGCAGGGAATCTGTTTTTCCTTATCCTGCTGCCTCCCCCAACACTGGCTCATGCGCTCTCTCTAAAAAATAAGTAGCACATTTAAAAAAAATTCTCATGTGTTTTGTGGGGCAGTGGAAATGAAAATTCCAAAATGTATCTAGCAATACAAAGGGTCAAAGATGACTCATATATGCCTTAAGAGGTAGACCAAAGTGGGAAGACATTTTTTTTTAAAGATTTTATTTATTTATTTGACAGAGAGAAATCACAAGTAGGCAGAGAGGTAGGCAGAGAAAGAGAAGGGGGAAGCAGGCTCCCCGCTGAGCAGAGAGCCCAATGTAGGGCTTGATCCCAGGACCCTGGGATCATGACCTGAGCCGAAGGCAGAGGCTTTAACCCACTGAGCCAGCCAGGCACCCCGACATTCTTTACCAGACATCAAGATTCATATTAAAGTAATATTAATTAGAGGGAGGAAATAGAAAATGATCAGACATGTAAACAAGAAATAACATCCAGCACTTGTTTATTTCCTGCTTAAGATAGTAGACAAGCATAGTTTTTTGTTTTGTTTGTTTTGTTTTTGAGAGAGAGAGAGAGGGAGGAGGGAGAGGGAGAGAGAATCTCAAGCAGGCTTCATGGCCAGCACTGAGCCCAACATGGGGATTAATATCATGACCTGAACCAAAATCAAGAGTTGGATGCTTAACCAACTGAGCCATCAGGAGCCCCCAAAGTATAGTATTTTTAATAATATGTGCTAGGTCAGTTGAATATATATATATATGGACAAATAAAAAAGTAGTAATAATAATAAGTAAACGTAATTCTTACAATATATCTTACACAGAAAATAATTTCAGTCAACTTGTGGAAATAGCAAAACAATAGAACTTCTAGAAGGATACATGAAAGTGTACCTTAATAGTATTTTAACAGCAATGATTTCTTAAAAACAATTAATCGTTAAAGAATTAAAAGTTGCTCAAGTGGATTCCATTACAATTTTAAAATTTGTCTATTAAATGACACTGTAAGATTGTAGAAGGAAGCTATGGAGTCAGAGAAAATATCTAAGACATGAATTTCACATTAGAATTAGATAAAGAAATATAATTCAGGGGCACCTGGGTGTTTCAGTGGGTTAAAGCCTCTGCCTTCAGCTCAGGTCGTGATCCTAAGTTCCTGGGATCCAGCCCCACATCAAGCTGTCTCCTCTGTAGGGAGCCTGCTTCCTCCTCTCTCTCTCTGCCTGCCTCTCTGCCTACTTGTGATCTCTCTCTGTCAAATAAATAAATAAAATCTTAAAAAAAAGAAATATAATTCAATGAGAAATTACAGACAAAGCAAGAAAAATAAGTATATGATTTGAAGAAGTGCTACACAAGAAGTTATCCAAATGGCCAAAATACTTATTAAATGTATATTAACCATAATGTGATACCTGGGAATAAAGATTAGAAAGAAATCAAATGTCCTTGCAAAGGTTTAACTAAAACCCATGAAATGGTTTATGAATGCAGCAATAAAGAAAGCACAAGGGAGTAAGATACAGTATCACAAAAAATTGTTCTGACCTGTGTGTTGACATGCATGTTGTGAGAGATTCAGAAAGAAAGGAAGAGAGACAAGACAATATAATAGTACATATGTAATGATTTGATATTTAAAAAAAAAACAAGAGAAAAGACAAAGTTGATATAAAAATTGTTTTTCTGTTGAAATAATATATATAGAAATAAAACATGACAAATATTTTTCTTCTTTTTGTGTAAATGTTTTAAGCATTGTAAGATGAGAATATTTTATATGATTATACTTTCTATAATAAAAATAAATGTTGAATAGGGAAATACAATTTCTTAATTTTCATTTCACTTCACTTCATATGAAAGTACTACTATCACCCTTTTCTCCTACCCTACTGGCACCCTCTGACAAATTATAATCTCCCCCCCACCCCCCAAGCCCCACACACACTCACTCACTCCACATTCTCTCAAAGGACCAGCACAAGATCTGATTGGGGCTTTTAAAAAGAGACTGAAGTTGTTGCTCAGCCCCTTACCTTTTTTTCCCTCTTTTTCTATCTCCTATCTTCCAAGTCCAAGTCCCATGTGACCACAGACATGTGATGAGCACAAGGCCTGCAGGCTTTAGTTTTGCCAATGCCCATGTGAATAAAAGATCCTTACTCTTGGTGATGTATGGATAAGCTATTGTAACCATCATAAATCTAAGCAAATTGTTTCATTTCTACTCAGTAATAAAACTCATATACCCATCTCCATCTGTCTCCTCTGTTTTCATTGGATCTCAACTTGAACAGTTAATATAGTGTTACTTGTTGGATTTCCTACAATGCAAAGAAGAAAAAATGAATATATGTATCATGTCCACTTTTGAGCCTAATTTTTCCTTTAATATATAAAACTCTTTGAGACTATATGTACTGAAAATTGCATCACATAATATGAGTATTTTCACTCCATTGCCTCAGTTGTCCAGTTAACCTGAAGATGGAAGAGTAAAATATTTCTGTGTCTAGGACTGGTTTAAGAGGAAGCACAATAACAGTTACCCTTGTTTAGGCAAAAATTAAAGTTGTAGAAGGTAAGGAGAGAGATGAATTAGAACTCAGGGAATGGAAAATCACAAAGAATATTTCTAAAATGTAATCCTTCTTCATGGTAATGTCCAATGTAATATCTCTTCATTAATCTGTGGCTCATTTAATTTAAATTAATGAGATCGGGAGATTAGTATTTCAAAGAATAGGCTCTGGAATTAAACACTCTGGGTTGAAATCACAGATCTAGTGCTTACTGGATCTGTTCTTTAAGGTACTTCATCTTTTTACGGCTGAGTTTTACAATCTGTGGAGAAGCATAATGACCAAATCTATATCATAGAGTTGTATGGAGGATATGAGAAAATGTATATAAAGCATTTTATATAATATCTGTATGATGACCCAATAAATGTGAGATCTATTAAAGTCGCTGTTTATATTGTAGCATTACCAGGAACATTTGTCATTGGTATTTTAAAGACAAAATTACTTAATATTCGATTTTAGCTGGCCATAAAACTCAATTTTTTATTAAAAACCTTCTTTGGTTTGTAGCTTCTTAGGAATTGTCTTCTGTGCAAAAAACCTCCCAAGAGTGACTAAAAAATAGAAAAGAATCACTTGGATTTATTATTTTTATCTTACATGAAGCCACACCATCTTCTTCCTGTTTAGTAGACTGAAAATTTGTGGTAGAGATGAGTTAACGCACTAGTAGTCCAACACTATTAAACTTTCCGGTAGCTTAAAATAAAGTGACTTTACTTTTTTCCACAGCTTTGCCACTAACAGGCCCCAAAGCCCCACTTGATAGTCAAGTTATCAAACCACTGTGGAGAGCTGCAATAAATGTATTCAAATCTCTTTCTTTCTGTCATTATTTCCATGGTCTATAAGTCAATAAGAATATGCCAAATGTCTTTAGAGCACTGAAACTTGATGCTTTGAGGGGTGGGCTCAGATGATCATTCATAATCTTTATTATAAACTAAAAAAAGACTCACAAATGCCTTCAGTGGCTTTAGAACAGTGTCTAATTCCAAATGCTGCATATTAAATCAGTTATGCTAGAGAAGACACCTTTCCTAAATGGTGTTGTCAATTCCTGGCTGCTTTACAAATTTCCTCCCTCCTCCTCCCTCTCTTCTCTCCTCTCCTTTCTGCTCCCCTGTCTTTCTCTCTTTTTGTCTTTCTTTTTCTTCCTTCTCCCCTCACTCTTTTTCCTCCCTCCCCCCTCCCTTCACTCTCTCTCTGTCTCTCTTCCTCTTATGCTTAATTCTCTCTCAATTTCTTTCTTTGTTTTTTGCTTTAGGGATGACTGTAAGATCTCAATCTGCGATTAGTTTTATTACATTTTGTTTATAACTATTTCTTAATATAATAAATATTTTCAAGAAAAATGTATATTTTTAAACATTCAATTTGGAATAATTAGATAAGTGTCTTAAAATACACAAATGTGACTGAATCAGTGGTTATACCTGGGAAATGACTACTAAGGTTTTGTTTATTAGGTTTGTCTGTATGTTTTTCAAATTTTTGTTTAAAGAACTATCACTGAATAACAAAAAAGGAAATAAAGCTATAAAACAAAATATTATATATATAAAATACTTAGTAAATTTTTAAATCTTTATATAAATGTAAGGGAGTATTATAATTTCTCTTAAATATTCCATCACAGAATATTCAAATTATATCTTAGAAATCACATTTCATTTCACAAATAAGAATATTTTCTGCTTATACAAAAGATCTTAAAGTGCCTTTCAAAACTATTCTATCAATATTCACTACATTTCTTTGAGGTTATTAGTATTTTTAAATTTCACAACAGAAAATAAAAGTAGTTAGGTTGATTATCCAAGGTCATGTAATAGCTCTACAAATGAGGTTAGGTGCTCACACTCAATATCTGACTTAAATTTTATTGCCTCCAAAATGGTGCTTGGAAAGAAAATCCATCAGGGCTTTTACAATACTGAGAAAGTTCTCATATAGTCAGTCACATACCATAGAAATATATGTATGCTAAGATTTTTTAAAAAAATGAAAAAGAAGAATTTTAAACAAGTTGATAATAATTGATTTCATTTTCTTAAATGTACAGAGATTATATTTTTAAAGTACACTAAAGAATAAATAGAAAAACAAATACAACATGCATACAATAAAACTATAAATAAGAATCATATAAAGCAGTGTATCAATGTATAAAGGTAATAAACAAATTCTATTTAAGTGTTTGCATATATGCTTTCCTTGAAACCAGTTTCTTGGAATGTCTGAAATTAACAGGAAAAAGATTCCTTAACACTTGGGATAAAACTTGAGACATTACTATCACATTTAGGGAAAAACAAAACATGAAAATATGTGAACAAACATATATCTTTTTGTACCAAATTAACAAAATGAATGGGCAAACTATTACAGCATAATACTTGAGAATCCTATTTACTCAAACTGTAGAAATCAATATTTATACCATTAACGTGGGGAAGCACCAACCACAAAGTGCTATAACTTCCCTTCCTTCTCCAAAATGTAGAGAAAGGTAGATTTAAATTCCAGATAACACAATTGTCTGAAAAGACATTCACTTACTTTTTAAGGGTCACAGGCAAAGCATGTTTATTGTTTTTCACAAAGATAATGTCTGCTACTACTTAAATTGCTCTTCCTCAGTGAAGTGAAAGAGACAAATTGCAGTGAGATTGTCGAAGAAATGAATTAAAAGGATAAATAAGCATTATTAAATTAAATAACATGTCTCTCAATTGAACACCTACGACAGATAATATTTGCATCCATCTCTCCTTGGTTAGATCCACATAAAAGATGGAGGTGTCCCTCCTCGTGACAAAGGGAAAATTACTACTACTTCATCATATGATTCATGTTTTTTTTTTAATTTTTATTTATTTAACAGAGAGAGAGAGAGATCACAAGGAGGCAGAACAGCAGGCAGAGAGAGAGGAGGAAGCAGGCTCCCCGCTGAGTGGAGAGCCTGATGTGGGGCTCGATCCCAGGACCCTGAGACCATGACCTGAGCCAAAGGCAGAGGCTTAACCCACTGAGCCACCCAGGCGCCCCTGATTCATGTTTTTTTATTATACTGATTTCTACCACTTGGTCATACAGAATGCTAGTCATTCTTTATATAACCACATTGACATACATATGAATGCTTTTTTAAGATTGATGCTTAAAGTAGAATTCTTAGATTTAGTAGAACTCCTAAGTATGCCTTAAAATATGTGTCTTATAAATTGCATTAGAGACTGTCAAATTGTACTCTAAATTGATGGCAATAATTTGTATTCTCATATCAATATATAAATTTCATTATATAAATTTCATTATCCATAAGATTTCAACAACACATTTGTTTTATGTTTTCAAGTGGGATTTTTTGTTGTTGTTGTTTATTTTCAGCGTAACAGTGTTCATTGTTTTTGTAACACACCCAGTGCTCCATGCAGTACGTGCCCTCCCTATTACCCACCACCTGGTTCCTCAACCTCCCACCCTCCCCCACCACCCCTTCAAAACCCTCTGGTTGTTTTTCAGAGTCCATAGTCTCTCATGGTTCATCTCCCCTTCCAGTTTCCCTCAACTCCCTCTCCTCTCCATCTCCCCATGTCCTCCATGTTATTTGTTATGCTCCACAAATAAGTGAGACCATATGATACTTGACTCTCTCTGCTTGACTTATTTCACTCAGCATAATCTCTTCCAGTCCCGTCCATGTTGCTACAAAAGTTGGGTATTCATCCTTTCTGATGGAGGCATAATACTCCATTGTGTATATGGACCACATCTTCCTTATCCATTCATCCGTTGAAGGGCATCTTGGTTCTTTCCACAGTTTGGCAACTGTGGCCATTGCTGCAATAAACATTGGGGTACAGATGGCCCTTCTTTTCACTACATCTGTATCTTTGGGGTAAATACCCAGCAGTGCAATTGCAGGGTCATAGGGAAGATCTATTCTTAATTTCTTCAGGAATCTCCACACTGTTCTCCAAAGTGGCTGCACTAACTTGCATTCCCACCAACAGTGGAAGAGGGTTTCCCATTCTCCACATCCTCTCCAACACACGTTGTTTCCTGTCTTGCTAATTTTGGCCATTCTAACTGGTGTCAGGTGGTATCTCAATGTAATTTTAATTTGAATCTCCCTGATGGCTAGTGATGATGAACATGTTTTCATGTGTCTGATAGCCATTTGTATGTCTTCATTGGAGAAGTGTCTGTTCATATCTTCTGCCCATTTTTTGATATGATTATCTGTTTTGTGTGTGTTGAGTTTGAGGAGTTCTTTATAGATCCTGGATATCAACCTTTTGTCTGTACTGTCATTTGCAAATATCTTCTCCCATTCCGTGGGTTGTCTCTTTGTTTTGTTGACTGTTTCCTTTGCTGTGCAGAAGCTTTTGATCTTGATGAAGTCCCAAAAGTTCCTTTTCGCTTTTGTTTCCTTGGCCTTTGGAGACATATCTTGAAAGAAGTTGCTGTGACTGATATCGAAGAGGTTACCGCCTATGTTCTCCTCTAGGATTCTGATGGATTCCTGTCTCACATTGAGGTCTTTTATCCATTTCGAGTTTATCTTTGTGTACGGTGTAAGAGAATGGCTGTTTCTTTCTTCTACATATCGCTGTCCAGTTTTCCCAGCACCATTTATTGAAGAGACTGTCTCCTAAGAATATCATTGAACAGAAATATAGAAACAATCTACAGACAGAAAGACTTCAAAGGCAACACGATGTCAATAAAAACCTATCTCTCAATAATCACTCTCAGTGTGAATGACCTAAATGTGCCCATAAAATGACACAGGGTTGCAGATTGGATAAAACGACAGGACCCATCCATATGTTGTCTACAAGAGACCCATTTTGAACCTAAGGATACACCCAGACTGAAAGTGAAGGGATGGAGAAGCATCTTTCATGCCAATGGGCCTCACAAGAAGGCCGGGGTAGCGATTCTCATATCAGATAAATTAGATTTTAAACTAAAGACTGTAGTCAGAGATACAGAAGGACACTACATAATACTTAAAGGGACTATCCACCAAGATGATCTAACAATTGTAAATATCTATGCCCCCAATATGGGAGCACCCAATTACATAAGAAAACTATTAATCAAGATAAAGTCATATTGATATGAATACAATAATAGTAGGAGATCTTAATACACCTCTCTCAGAAATAGACAGATCATCAAAGCAGAAAATTAATAAAGAAATAAGAGCATTAAATGAAACATTGGACCAGATGGACCTCATATACATACAGCACATTCTACCCTAAAACAACAGAATACTCATTCTTCTCAAGTGCACATGGAACCTTCTCCAGAATAGACTACATACTGGGTCACAAATCAGGGTTCAACCAATATCAAAAGACTGACATTATTCCCTGCATATTCTCAGATCACAATGCTTTGAAACTGGAACTCAATCACAAGGAAATGTACAGAAGGAACTCAAACACCTGGAAGCTAAAGACCACCTTGCGTAAGAATACTTGGATCAACCAGGAGATCAAAGATGAACTTAAACAATTCATGGAAACCAATGAGAATGAAGACACTTCGGTCCAAAACCTATGGGATACAGCAAAGGCGGTTCTAAGGGGGAAATACATAGCCATCCAAGCCTCCCTCAAAAACATTGAAAAAATCCAGAATACACCAGCTGTCTCTACACCTTAAAGAACTGGAGAATCAACAACAAATCAAACCAACTCCACACGCAAGAAGGGAACTAATTCAAGTGGGATTTTAAATCATATCTAAATTTTAAATTTTTCCGTAGCTGCGCATACCGTTATTTCCCTTTACAAATTTGTTTTTTTACATTTTATATTTTAAGAAAATATAATCTTTTAAAATCATAAAATTATTTGCTTTTAATTACTTTAAAGTTTTGGCTTATTTATATTTAAATATTTAATCTACTTGCAATTAATTTTTTATCATGAAGCATATGAATATAAATATTAAAAGTCAATGGATTTTCCTAATATCATTTATTGATTAAATTGTTTTACTGATTACTGCTCTCTAATCATAAAATAGTTTTTAGAGTATAATTCCACTTTTACAAAGTGACAAATTAGATATACATATGTCTATTTTTTTTTTTAAGATTTTATTTATTTATTTGACAGAGATCATAAGTAGGCGGAGAGGCAGGCAGAGAGAAAGGGGGTAGCAGGCTCCCTGGTGAGCAAAAATCCCTTTGCAGGGCTTGATCCCAGGACCCTGAGATCATGATCTGAGCTGAAGACAGAGGCTTAACCCACTGAGCCACCCAGGGTCCCCATATATCTATCTATTTGCATTGATCACAGGATCAAGTTTATATATCTATTTAAAATTAAATATATACATTATATGTGTATTTACAAATGCAATTATAGTAATTTTCGTAAGTACTTTTTCTAGCTTTTTGCATATTACTGTAAAATATTTTGAAAACTTATTATACACAGGTGATTTTAAATAATAGTTATAAAAACAGTAATTACCTCTGAAAAATAAGAATACATTTATAACATAAAATAGTATCATAATCTATATCAAAATGGACATATTTATTATATTTAAAATGGTTGAAGTTTAAATTTTCTTTCTGTTAAGCAAGAGACCATATAAAAATTTTTTAAACTTTATATTCTTTGATCATTAATTTCAATTCTAGCCTATCCTAATAAATAAATCAATACCCACTACTAACACTTTGGATCATATTTCTTATTGTCACTGTTTATAAAATAAAAATTATAAATGTTCTTAATTTCAAACAAAAGCTTAATAATCAAAGATCATCAGCGAAGATGAAACTATATGTCTCATTTTTAAAAAGTTTCCAAATATACTACTCGTACAAGAAAATAATATTAACATTATATATGAGAAAATAACTTGGAACAAAATGAAAACTGCAAGTTTAGACTACTGTGTACTATATGGTATTAAAAGTAAAAATTCCTGAATAGCATTTATCTGCACATTTTTGTATTGATTTGTAAAAACAGAAATACATGTGGAAGAGGAACAGTAAATGTTTTTTTTTTTCCCATGAAGCATCTCTTAAAGAGAAGGGAAAATGGGACACCAGGGTTGCTCAGTAGTTAAGCGGGCAACTCTTGGTTTAGCTCAGGTCATGATGTCAAGGTCACGGGATTGAGTTCCAGGTTGGGCTTTGAGCTCAGCTCAGAGTCTGTTGGAGGTTAGCTTCCTTTTCCTCTCCCTCCCTCTCTGCTCTTCCTGCCACTGGCACATTCTCTCTCTCTCTCTCTAAAATAAATAAAATCTTCAAAAAAAAAGAGAGAGAGAAGGGGGGATTATTAGCTTTTCTTTTATTATCTATTTATATTGTTTATATGTTATAAGCATGTATTAAGGAAAATGAATATGTGTAGATGTATAGTGTTATCCCCATTTTTAAAAATATAATAAATTTACAGTATAGACAATAGAAAAACAGAGCAATTTGCCACAAAATATTAATAATTATTTCAGTCTTGTTTTTATTTTTAATGTTTTTGCTAGTTTCACAATTATTATATATTTGTCATAAAAATATACTAATTTACCAAAATGGTAACATCCCATATCTGCATTTAAAGTAAGAGATAGCAACCAAAAAGATTTTAATTCATATACACATCCATTTGCAACTTCCATGATAAAAAAACTAAGAAATAACACTTAGTATTTAAAGTGGTTATTTTATATCAGGGATATAATTTTTATACAGTTTTCACAATAAATGTTTTTATACACTTAGCCATTATTTATTTTATAGGCAGAATTCAATTTATTTTCATTTTAAAAACAAGTGTTTATAGATAAAACAGAAATGCAGTTATGAATACTCGAAACTATAACACTTAATTGTACTTCAAGAGCAAAAGGACCTACAGAGATCTATCATAAAGCACATGTTGCTCACTTTGCCTGAAAACCAGTATCCAAATTTACAACAATAAGCAAGTGTCACTCATGCCACAACCAGATCAAAGTTGACAGACAAGCCCTAGAGCAGGTGGATTGCTTCAATTATTCGCCAGCTATGTTGAATACAAAGTAAGTTCCAAAAGCTTTCTGGAGATCTATAGCGTGCTGGCAATAGCTCAGAGCGATATGACATTGATGATAAAGCTTGGGAAAGACAAAAGTTCCAAAAAAACCGACCAAACAAACAAAAAAACTACACAAGTCATTGTTTTCTGTGGCCTTTAGTTTGGCAACAGTTTAACTATAAATGCAATAGGCTGGCCACTGAAAGGATGGTATCAGGACTAGTTGAAGGGTGTTGAGATAAGATGCTACTGGCAGGCCTCCTATGTGTCTGAGATGAAATAAGCTTAGAAACTGAACGATTTAGCAGCTGTCCAGCCAAAGGATACTGTTCAGATATTTAACAGCTAATAATTGAGCACTCTAGCAATATTTGTTGAAAATAGGTGGTTACTAAATGGGTTAGCAAGTGTTTGGAGACAACTAATATTCTAAGTTTGATAGCAGTATTTATGGGAAGATAAGCCAAGTAGCAGGAGGTTGTCATTATCTCAACTTGTTTAGGAAGACTTTCAGAAAGATTAGACTAGAGATTCCATGGTATGAAATGAAATGGATCATGCTTAAACTCCAAGACTGAATACCATTTTATATACTCTGACTTTCTTTTCACTGCAAACCAATCTTTTTACCATAATATAATCTATTTCTTATTTATTATAACCTCACTGTTTTTCTCATGCTGATGCTACTGCATAATATACCTCTTTAAACATTCCTTCTGTAATCTTACAATGCAAAAGTTTGTCTACTTTTTTTTAAGGTTTTATTTATTTATTTGACAGACAGAGATCACAAGTAGGCAGTGAGGCAGACAGAGAGAGAGAGAGGAGGAAGCAGAATCCCCGCTGAGCAGAGAGCCCGATGCGGGGCTCAATCCCACGACACCAGGGTCATGACCCAAACTGAAGGCAGAGCCTTTAACCCACTGAGCCACTCAGGCATCCCTGTCTGCTTCTTCTTAACTAACATATTTAACTATTTAATAATCCCATTTAGTGAAAAACATATTAAATACTTGAAAGGCCATTCATTCAGAAAAAAATAAAGAAAAACTTTATACATTTAATTGGCAGTAAAGATGAAGTTATCTTGCTTTATTTTTGATACTTAAACACCAGAAAGATGTAACAGTTTAAAATATCTCTGCAATTTTAGTTCTCAAAACTTAAATTATACCTTAAAATTTTTATATAATTCAGAAAGTTTCGTTGTGATACAATATATATGTATTTTCAAAATTAAAAATCATCAAGATATATATATGCAGTGGTTTACAAACCCAAGGATTAAATTAAAATGATAACATTAATTTAGATTCTCATGCATTTGCTTTTATATACCAAGTTATCCAACATTCCCTAATTGGAAAAACCACTTTTAACTTAAGCTCAGTACTTGAAAGTTGTCCTCTAACATCAATCAATGTAGTTTTTGTTGCAGAAATGTTCTTTAAAACCACAATAGTTTAAAGAATGTGGTAAAATTTGATTACAGCAATTCTCACTGATTTAACTTGAAGAGATTTCTGACTTCTTCTGTGAACTGAGTCCTATCTGATAGCCTCAGACATGATGCGATATGAAATATACTATATAAAGTTAAGAGGCAAATAAAGAAACATCTCGTCTCATCCCACTTCATCTTTTACATGCATTATACTGAAAACAAGGGTCAGAATTTTAGAGAAGCATTATCTATTACTCTAAAAGGATATATGGGCAAAACAATAAATTGTAAAGACATTAACCAGAAAAGGGGTTCAAATCCACAAAATGGTGGTTTGAGCTCTTTAGGTTTAATGAGCGTTGGAAAGAGTTTATAAGCTTTGGTTCAAGTGGGGTCATGTTTCATTATAAAATTCATGGTGGTCAACAAAAGAAGAAAAAAAAAACTTGCTTACTTTAAAAAGACCTATAAACCTTAAAATACCTTGATATTTGTGAGAAATAGAAAGTCCTGAAAGATAATGCTTTGTTTTCAATACTCTTTTCAAAATCATAAAACTTAGAATAAATGTCCAAACACCTTAAAGATAAACCCTTAATTATTTTCTCCATTTTATAGAACAAATACAGATTAAAATACACACACGTACACACAAGACTGTGTGTTTTTGTGTTGGAATACTTAACTCTATGTAGGTCTATTTATGTCTGCATATGTATGTATTCACCTATATGCCTTTCTGCTTTCAGAATGATAAACAGCCATCCTAAAATGTCTAACATCCAAAAATGTCTAACCACTATTCGTTTTATAAAAGTTGTCAGAAATTTACTGTGTTCTTTAATCTTTTTAATATTTTCTTGGTATTAATATATATAACATTTAGGAAAAGCAATATTATTTATGAAGAGTTGCTCTTTGATCATCTCTTTCCATTGTATTTTGATATCCTCAAAATATAAGCTGGTGTAAGTGTTTCAGGGTAATCATTATTTTACCACTTCCCCTTGTTTTTTAAAACAGCTATTCTATGACCTTACAAATGGCATTCTCATTCTCCAAGTAACTCCCGTGTTTAAAATATGATGCTATTTATGTTATCTTGGAAAAAAATAAATATTGAACAGCCACCCTACTTCTTCGAATATATTGTAAGAAAAGAAATACATCATCATTTTTGCTTTACAGTTTATGAGTGTATATTTCATTATTCTGTCTGCATGGTTATAAGGCACAATACTGTTATCCCTACTTACTGACAAGAAAACCTGAGAAAATAACACTTAGGAGATGTTAACTAACTCATCCAAGGAAATGTGTGCTTAAGTGAACATGCAAGTTCAAATGTTCTTTCTACTAACTGGGAAAAGATTATAATAATGAGCTCATATTTCATAGAATTTACTAATTATAAAACAAAATATTTTGTTACATTTAACTAATCAAATACAAATTTAACAATAGAACTTTAAAGTACAATTGAAATTAATAAAATCAGAAGCTTTTTTATATTAAGAGATAAAAGTTAGTACCTGGAAAATACGTAACTTGTTAGAATTCTAGCTATAATTAGTGTCAGAGGCAAGAAAATTATCATGATCTATTAACTCTTAGCACTGGGCACTTCCAACTAGGTATAAATACAGTATAATATATAGTATATTAAGAACAGTCTAGGGGCGCCTGGGTGGCTCAGTGGGTTAAGCCTCTGCCTTCGGCTCAGGTCATGATCCCAGGGTCCTGAGATCGAGCCCCGCATCAGGCTTTCTGCTCTGCAGGAAGCCTGCTTTCTCCTCTCTCTCTGCCTGCTTGTGATTTCTGTCTGTCAAATAAATAAATAAAATCTTTAAAAAAAAAAAGAACAGTCTATAAAATTTAGCTCCAAATTTTAGTTTTCATTATTCTTGTGCTTTAGACATCCAAAGGAAGATTGGTGAACAAAATTCAGTCAAAGATCAGAAACAGGTACGTAATACATATTCCTCAGTCTAATTGACCCCAAACTCATACATTTTCAGTGAAAGCATCAGAAAGTTGAAACATCTAATCACTTTTAACTATTCCCTACTCTCTCATTCTGGACCATCCATTTGAATTTCTGTTTTGGAGAAAAAGTAGAAAAAAATTAATGTGACTATGAATCAAAGGATAGGTATGAAAGGAACAGAATACCATCTTAGTGGCTTTTGTACTGACTTTTTGAAGGAAAGAAGAAAAATATAATAATTGAGTTTTACTTCTTGCCTTATTCCATTTAATTTCAAGACTATTTTTGACATGAAAAAAAGACAGGAATCTCTAGACACTTTGTAATAAAGGGAAAATATTCCTAAGATATACCTGGTAAATTCAATATACATGTAATCATATTATAACAAACCACACTTATATTAGAATTATGCCAGTATTATTACCTCCACAAATTATGACAATGAATTTTTAAGTTGAAAAAGGAACTCCTGTAGTTTATATGTAAAATTCTTCTGAAGCTAGGGTTCAGTGTTCAATATCTGAGAAATTTTGCATCTATGACAAAGTTTGACATCAACCCTTTAATATAAAAGAAAATGCATTCTTTATCTCTCAAAACACATTAGAGGTGAAGCAATACTTAACTGCCCAATATTTTTTCTTATAGGCTTGGACTAAATTTTTTCCCAGTTTACTCTGTTGAGCCTATTTTTCTCATCTCAAACTTTCCTTCCATTATTCCCAGCCTATAGGACTTTTACTTTCTTCCCCAACAAGCCCCTCCTTAGTTCTTTTTTATGTAAATTAAGCATGTGTTCTTCATTCTCTTTTTGGAATTCATTATGGAAGTAGAATATATCTTAAAAACAACAAAAACAAGGAACCATAAACATTGGCTTACAGGCCAAAGAGTGGACAGCAGAAACACTGTTTTGTATGCTTAAAAGATGGCAATCAACATTATGCAATGGCAAAAAAAATGGTGAAAGTGTCACCAGAATACTTGGAAGCAGATAATGACGAAACACAATTGTAGGATGAAGAAAAGAAGGCACAATACAGAGGTATTACTGGGAATGTGTTTGTACTGATCTCTCTTGGATGAGAAAGACAAGATCTCAGAAGGAATCTCTGCCAGTTAGCAAGCAAGATTGCAAGGTATTAGAGAGATTCAAGAAATCCATAGCTTTGCAATGTTGGAAAGTTGGCCGATTTTAGACTCCAAATAATGAGAGAAAACAAGGAGACATTTTTGAGGGGGAATAAATGACTAACTTACAGGCATGACATCATACACAAAAACGTATAGAAGTGGTTCAAAGAGCAACTACCGAACAACCAAATACTTTCATTTAGACAAAGTGACTCAGGAAAGAATCAAAACAAACAAAGAATATTGACTGTTTAACCATAGTTAGATAAGCCCAAGGTGTATGCAAAGACAACTAAGTGGAACTAATATGAAGATGCAAAAACAAAGAAACGTACTACTTCTGGAAATTAATTAAATCTCAAAAGGAACATTAGACTTGTTATTTCATACGTGGATCTCACTAGGTTTTCATGGGAGATGTAAAAAAAAAATGATTAACTGATGTGGCTGAAAAGAAGGTTACTATTTAAGACTTAAAATTATCTTTAAACTCCTAATAATCTAGAAGCAGGGAAAAAACTGAAAATGCTCCTCTTCTACCCATTTCCTGATGGCCCTTTTAGGTATAGGCAAGATCAATGCAGAAAAATGTGCAATTCCAAGAATGCAGTACCATGTCAAAGCTGACTTAATGCAATGAATTACAAACATATTCTGGGGAAAAACAGCTTAAATTTTTATTTTAAATCTATAATGTGAGATTTTTATACTGGTTTTAAAAAATGTAATAATGTGTTTCTACCTGATGAAGTTGAAATAGGAATTGGTTTTATTTTTCTTCAATCACCATCTTAAAAAGACTGTCAATAGAATTTATGCTCATGCTCCATAGGGGCAGACATTTTGTCTGTGTCATTGTTCATACATGTATCCTCAACAACTAGAGCAATATCTGCTATGTCGTAGATGCGCAATAAATATACATTGATTAAATAAATCAATAAATGTTCTTTTAAATTTTTTGTTGCTTCTCCCAAATATATTGTGCACAAATCCAATAAATTTCTAGTCACTTTCTATTATTAAATTCAACGTACAGCTTCAATTTGAAAGTGTATTTATTTTAGGGTGCCTAGGTGGCTCAGTCAGTTAAGCAACTGCCTCTTAATTTTGGCTCAGGTCATGATCTCAGGGTTTCTGCACTCAGTAGGCAGTCTGCTTGAGATTCTCTTTCTTCCTCTCCATCTTCCACTCACCCTACCTGCACACTCTCTTTAAAATAAATACATCTTTTTAGAAAAGTGTATTTTAAACTTCACCACCTCTCATACCTTCAGGACAAACTTGAGCTGGGATTCTGGACTACAGGTTATAAAGGAGAGGCATGGTCTGGCTCTGAGTTATCCGTCTCTTTTCTATCCTCAAGGCCCAGTCCCTTTTGTGTATTGGGCAGAGAGGAAAGTTGGCTAAGCCTTCAAAGGTACCACAGTGTAGCTGTAACTTTCTTGAAGTTTCTCTGGACAACACTGAAGAACAAAGATGCTGCTTGTAGACTGAGCTCAAATGCCGGTCATGGGAAATGTGTAATGGGAAAATGTGTAAGTTTTTCAGTGTCCCCTTCATTCACTTCCTGGCTCACAGTTATTTTGCGACACCCCCTGTGGGATATCCTCTAAAGCCCAATGTTCTCTTCCCTTTAGCTGGATGCAGTAACCTCTCACTGTGCACCTGCTTGGCAATTTGATCAGAGTGGGGCATATATTTGTAACTGTGTGTAAAATTATAGTAATATATTTTCAAAAATATTTCATATATATTTTATGTTCAATGATTAAAATTAGATCTCTTTGAGAATAAGATGAAGAACCATATTTTCAAAACCTCAGAATCTGAGATGTTTTATTGCGTATTTAATAAGCTGTTATATTGCATATATAATAAGCATAATAAGAACAAGTTCTCTTTATGTCATTGGCAATGCATTATAAAAATCTTTTAACTGGTCTTTGATTCTCAGTTTTGTTGAAATGTATAAGTAGAAGGAGCTCTGTCTTTCACAGTCAACTCCAACTTCACTCCACTTGAGAACTATTGCATTTCTGTGAATTACAAGGCTCTTGTAATGGGAAATGAAACACTGATAACACACACACACACACACACACACATACACAAATACATAACATTTACACTGCTCTAATCTATGTGACTGATATGTAAAAAATCACTACCTTTTCCCCAGATAAAATGAAGTATTTTGGAATTTTGGAATGGTAACTTCCCTTCAAAAAAATCAAGATGGTTTTGGACATGGAGAAGCAACATGGGGGGTTAGGGGGATAGGAGAAGAATAAATGAAACAAGATGGGATTGGGAGGGAGACATACCATAAATGACTCTTAATCTCACAAAACAAACTGAGGGTTGCTGGGGGGAGGTGGGATTGGGAGAGGGGGAGGGGGCTATGGACATTGGGGAGAGTATTCATGGTATTTTTTTAGCTAATGTATAATTTTTACATTAAAAATAAGGAGCTAATAAATAAACATGACTTATATGTGCCTTGTCACTCACATACAGCTTCATAAAAGGGTTTGCCTATAGAAAAATTCTCTGAAACACTAGGAATTAAGAGCAAGGAAGAGAGTGAAAGGGAACTCTACAAGAGTGACAAGAAAAAATGATTATGATTTTTCACAGCCTATCTGGAGGGCTCTCCTTATAGGTGTTTAAAGTGTACTGAAAAAAATATTACATAGCAGAGGCATATCAAAACCATAAAATGTTTGCTAATATCTAAAGCTAAAATCCTTTGGTTTGGAGCAATTCTAGGATTATGAAGCTGGAATGGCATTAGAATTCAATCATAATTGAGACAAAGGACAATAAAACAATGGAAATTAGTTGTCATGGAAAAGGGGGCTCAATCAACTTCAAAGCCCAGACTCTACCAAGTTTCTCATGTAACTGGTAAGGCATAAAATAAGAGTGCTGTAAGTATAAAATGGACACATAAAACCCTGCTCAAGCAGGAGATATGCCTGCTCAGGCATACTTTTATTCTAGCATCTTTTTGGCATCAAAGGAGGTAAGAAGAGTAGAAAAGTGTTTCTTTAAGTAGTCAAAAATATATTTTACTGTGGCATTTCCTGTATTCTAAATAGTGTAATATAATTTTTCTCAGTAACATATACATTTTTTGATAGTTCCTTTCATATCCAAAGTCCAGAGGAGAGAAAGGGCAGGATTACATAGTAGGATACAGATTTTGTATCTGTGGTCTTAGGTTGATAACCTAATGGGTATAGATTTTGTTTTGTTTTGTTTTTCCTAGAATAACTTAATGTACTTTCATGTATATGACAATGCAAGCCCAGAAGTGAAAATCCAAATTTATTCCCCCAAATTTTGAATATAATTGACTTTGGAAGGTAGTCCTGAAAGAAATTATTTTAATAAGTCTGAGAAACAGAGGCTTCTCACAAAAGTCTCTCACAGGATTTGTCCTTGCTTAAAATATATATTTCATTTGGTTGGTTAATTTTATGCATCAGTTTGACTAGGTTAACAGATGCCTAGAGAGTTGGTAAAATGCTATTTCTGGGTATATCAGTAAGGGTGCTTTTGGAAGAGATGAGCATTTGAATCAGCAGACTAAGTAAAGAAAATCTCTCAACAATGTGGGTACTCATCACCCAATCCACTGAGGGTTCAACTAGACCATAAAGGTAAAGGAAGAGCAAATTCTTCCTCTTCTTGACCTGGGACATCCAATTTCTAACATCAGACATCAGAGGTCCTTATATTTATTTATATATATCCTACTGGTTCTGTTTTTCAGAGAACACTTACTAATACACTTAGTTTTTTAAATAAAAAACCAGTTTAAATTAAACCAGTTCACTGATTTCCCTCTTACCTCACTGGTTGCTTCTTTCTAAACTTCATTTTCTGGATAGTTCTCTCTATGCAAGACTCTGAATATTATTTTTTTTCAATAATTAATTTCTCATTTATACTTACCTCTTGATTGATTCTGCACAGTCTTGTGACTTTCAGTATAACTGATAAACTATGACTTTCAAAATAAATATATCCAGCTTAGACCACTCTTTTGAGACTCAAACTCTCATACCAAATTGTCTATTCAGTGTCTTCACAAGGATACCTAAATAGTACCTTACCCTTCACATCACAGTATTATTTTTGTTCTCCCTCTCAAACCAACTACTTTCTCATTCTTTCTCCCTTCATTAAATGGCACAATCATTAATCTAGCTGCTCTTCTAAAAATCCAGAAAAATCACCTTTTCTTCTCTTATTCTACCTCATCCTACATCCAAACCTAATTTATCCCACATTATCGTTCACGGCTATTATCTCACCCAAACCTATTGTACTTCTAAATTCACCATAGTGTCTGTGTATTAGGGAACCCAGCCTGACACACTCGCCAAGACCCATAAGACCATCAGAGATCTGCCAGCAATCTACTTAAATATCTTACCTAATTATATACCACTTTTCATATTCTTGTCATCTCTTTAACACAAACACACACATAAGCTCTTTTCATTTACATTTGCATTTCTTATCAGTGGCATGGTCAGAGCTCAGGTTAAGATAAAGAAGTTACCCAGAGAGAAACTGCTGAAGGTAGTTGGGTCCATCTTTATAAAAACAGAGATCGTTATGTTAAATTACAATTTGTTTCTAGATTTAATGCTAGTCCATCACTTCCCTAACAATAATTTTTATATTCTTAATTATAAGCCTATCTTGTATGAATGATGATTTTGAGAAATCAAGAATAATAAACCATTTCCTCATTTAGATTATGAAAATATAGATATAAGACAAGTTACAGGAAGCGAAAACTGTGAATTCTTCTTGGTCATTACTTGGAAAAATGTGAGTATCATCCTCTTATTGTCTGGTTTGACAGTTTTGTTTCTTCTGGGGGAAGAAACAAAAACCAAACAAACACGAGCCCTTGGGAAGGTTGATCTAGCAGGATATGAAATCAAACACTGAGAAGGCTTTTTAGGAGTCTCTAAAATGTTAAACTTACTATAAATTTCTTATTGCATCACAAACCATAAACCTAATAAATCAAATCATTTTGGAGAGCCTCAGGTCTAACATTTAGAACAGATAGTAAAAGTGGGATTTGAGCATAGATGTTCAAGTTTTGGCATTTACAAGAAGGAGTGTAGATAAACAGTAATATTAGATATTGTTCAGAATGCTTAGCTCTTACAGTTTACAGCATTTGGATAAACCCTCTGATTTCCTGGTGCATAATGACTCATGAGTCTAGGACCCTATATTGTTCTTAAAAGATTCATTTTATTTTATTTTATTTTGCTTGCTTGCTTTATTTATTTATTTACTTATTTATTATAACATATAATGTATTATTTGCTTCAGGGGTACAGATCTGTGAATCATCAGTTTTACACAACTCATAGCACTCACCATAGCACATACCCTACCCAATGTCCATAACCCAGCCACCCTATCCCTCTCTCTCCCACCTCGCCAGCGACCCTCAGTTTGTTTCCTGAGATTGAGTCTTTTGTGGTTTTTTTCCCTCCCCCATTCCATCTTGTTTCATTTTTTTCCTTCCTACCCCCCACAACCTCAGCCCTGCCTCTCATGCTCAGTGAAATAAGTCAATCTGAGAAATTTATTTGATTTAACTGCACTCAATGAACAGTTTAGTTACTAGTATTATTGAATGTCTACTCTAATTGGAGAACCCTGAATACATTGATGATTACTAGTCATTCTACAAACATAAGTTGTGTTTTACTCTAAATGCACTAAGCATATTGTCTATGCCTCTGTTTTCCAATAGAGGGGCCACTAGGCTCATGTGGCTATTATTGCACTTGAAATGTAGTAGGCCTGAACTGAGATATGCTGTAAAATATATATTATACCTTTGAGCTTTCATGTTAAAAAAACACAACTCATTAACAATTTCTATATTGATTGCATGTTGAAATATTATACATTGACGTAGTTCATTAAATAAGAGACTATTAAAATTAACCTGCTTCTTTTTATTCTTTTAAATGTGGCTACTAGAAAATATAAAATTACACATGTGTCTTGCATTACATTTCATTTGGACATGTCTAGTCTGTATATAATTTTAAAATATCATTTCATTAAATGGATAGATAGTACATCATAGAGTAGACTTTATTAATGGCTTCCCAGATAAGATCTCCCTAGTCTAGTCTACAAAATATGAAAAGAAAGAGGGATGCAGGCATAGTGATTCCATTACTGATTAATATAATGCTCCATCATCTCGTGTAATATTTTGTCAAGAAAATCAGAAGACTGTAGCATTACTGACCTTTTCTGATCTTTAAATATATTCATTGGAACAAAAAATTCTATTTGGTGATGTAATATACTACTGGTTCACAGCTATAATGTTCAGTTAAATATTTAATTTGTTTTGTTTTGCTTTCATTTTATTATGAACATTTGCAAACATACAGAAAAACTGAAAGAGACTTCCACTGAACACCCACATACCAAATCTCTTAAATTCTACCATTAGCAATTTTTTTGTCATTAAATATTTATTGAATGTTTATTATGTACTAGGTCTCAGGGTTAAAGTGGTGAATCAGTAAGAGCTTTTCAACCATCTGGGGGACATGGACAAGAAAGCAGATAAACACAAAATGCATAGACATATCATTGCACCTTGTGGTGGGTTCTTTTAAAAAAAAAAGATTTTATTTATTTATTTGACAGAGAGAGAGAGTGAGAGAGACAGAGAGATAGAGGAAACATAAGCAAGGGGAGTGGGAGAGGGAGAAGCAGACTTTCCACTGAGCAAGGAGCCTGATGTGGGCCTTGATCCCAGGACCCTGAGATTGTATATGATACTCAACTTTGAGGTTGAAAAGTTCTCTTCTGAGGATGAGCTTGGGTAGTTGGGGAAGAAGAGCATTGAAACTGAAAGAGAAACCAAAAAAGAAGGAACAGACTACACAGAGGGCCAGAGGCAGCAAGAAGTTTGATAGGTTTGAGGAATTGGAAAAACAAAAAGCAAACACACATGAACAAACAAAATTGGGGTTAGAAGAGAACAGCAGAGTGAGAGGACAGTAGGCTTGCCTCAGCTTACAAATAAAACTAGGTACTATCAAATTATCCTATATGCCCTGGAAATTGACCTGAAGACTGGTGAAATGAACTCCACAATGAAAGTTAGAGAAGGGACCACATCAAAGAAGGTAGGAAGTGCAGAGACATGGTTTGGGAGAGGAACAGAATATGGCCACTGTGAGGGGGAGTTCAGTTAAGCAGAAGAGCCAGAGGCAGACTAACAAACGAAGAGCGCCCAGAGAAAACAAATCTGAATACCAATTGGCTTTGAAAATGAGAAAGGTCGAATTTCATAGTTCTTGCAATCAGTGGAGTTTAAAACATGGATTCTTAAGGTTCAGAAGCGATGGCTAGGTTAGAGTCTGAAAGGTACTTCACTGCTACTGGAGAGAACACAGGAAAATAGCCTTTGGACATGCAGTGTAAATAGCAATCTGAAGAGAGCTTGGAGAACACAGTGGGGACGTTATTGCTTAACTTGGAGCATATCCCAGAGAGGCAACATTCACAGAGAGACCCCTCCAGTAATAAAGCAACTAGTCAGCATAATTTCCCTCCCTCACACCTCAGAACAAGCACAGGACTACTGGCAGGAACTAGTGTAGCATGAACACTAACTATTTAACTTGCTTGCACTAATTTCCCATCCCCTGCACTCCAGTGGAACCACATTTTTCAGTCTGCTTTGCCTCAGTCCCAGCTTGGCAGGCCCAATCCTCCAGAAGACTTGTCCATACCCCTACTTACACCATGTCTCCTGACTTGAAAGTTTTGTGGAGTCTCAGTTCCACTGGTGGTGGTGATAGATCTCATTTCACAAGCAGACCAGAGCACATCCCGATAAAATGTGCCACATTCAGACCAGGGACAAAAAACTGCCCACAACAAAAAGCCTCTGCAGATGACTGGCATGAAGGATAAATTGGCCAGGACAGAAGAGCAGAGCACATGTAACATACACTGGAGATATTCCCAGAAGCACCAGGCTTTAGGGAACAGGGGACACTACATGACAGGGCACTACAGTACCTGTTTGTTATAAGACCATTACCCTCAAGAACAGGTGACATAGCTGTCTTTCTTAACACAGGGAAACAGGCACAGAGGCTTAAACAAAATGAGAAGACAGATAAATTAGTTTCAAATGAAGGAAGTGTATAAGCCACAGCCAGAGATATAAGAGAAAGAGATATAAGTAACATGACTGATGGAGAACTAAAAGTAATAATCATAAGTATACTCAGTGTACTCAAGACAACAGTGGAAGACATAAGACAGACGCTTTGCACAGAGATAAGAAATAGCAAAGTAGAGAGAGTGGGCCGAGTGAACAAAATGAGAAACATACGTGATAGAATAAATAGCAGGCTGGAAGAAACAGAGGAACAAATCAGTGACTTAGAAGACAGAGTAATGGAAAGTAATCAAGATGAATGAAAAAGAAAGAAAAATATATATAAACAAAATGAAAAAAGACTGAGGGAACTCAGTGACTCCATCAAACACAGTAGCATTCATATTATAGGAGTCCCAAAAGAAGAAAAGAAAAGGGGCAGACAATTTATTTGAACAAATAATTGAAAACATCCTTAATTTGGGGAAGGAAACAAATATCCAGATCCAGGAGGCAGAGAGAATCCTCAACAAAATCAACAAAAGCAGATCTACATCAAGACACATTATAATTATTTTTGGCAAAATATAATGATAAAGGAAACAGCAAGAACAACAACAACGACGACAACAACCATAAAAGCAGTAAGACAAAAGAAGACAGTAACAGAGACAGGAAATCCCATAAAGCCATTAGGGATTTTTTTCAGCAGAAAATTTACAAAACAGAAGAAAATTATATGATATATTCAAAGTGCTAAATGGGAAAAATCTGCAGCCAAGAATACTATATCCAAGAAGGCTATCATTCAGAATAGAAGGAGAGAAAAATCTCAGACAAATAAAAACTAAAGGAGTTCATGAACACTAAACCAGGACTGAAAGAAATATTAAAGGAGACTTTATTGAAAGGGGAGATTAAAAGTGACAGTATTAAAGTTGGAAACACAAAAGTAGCAAAAATAAGCATTTCTGTAAAAAAAATTGGTCAAGGAAACCATAAAATAAAACGATGTGAAATACAACAACTTATACATAAAATGTATGAAGCAGAGTAGCAAAGAATGGATTTAGACTTAAACAAACATTAACTTAATACAGACTGTTATATGCAGAAGATGTTATATACAAATCTAATGATAACCCAAATCAAAAACCACTAATTAATATGCAAAAAATAAAGAGAAAGAAACCCAAATATATTACTAAAAAAATAGCAAAACATGAAAGAGATAAACAAGAAAGGATCAGAGAAAATATTCAGAAACAACCACAAAGCAAATAATAAAATAACAATAAATATGTATCTATCAATAATTACTTTGAATGTAAATGGACTACATACTCCAATCAAATGACATGAATGACAGACTGGATTAAAAAAATAAACAATCTTCAACATTTTGAGGAACCTCCATGCTGTTTTCCAGAGTGGTTGCACCAGCTTGCATTCCCACCAACAGTGTAGGACGGTTCCCCTTTCTCCACATCCTCGCCAGCATCTGTCATTTCCTGACTTGTTAATTTTAGCCATTCTGACTGGTGTGAGGTGATATCTCACAATAGCCAAACTATGGAAAGAACCTAGATGTCCATCAACAGATGAATGGATAAAGAAGATGTGGTATATATACACAATGGAATACTATGCAGCCATCAAAAGAAATGAAATCTTGCCATTTGCGACGACGTGGATGGAACTAGAGCGTATCATGCTTAGTGAAATAAGTCAATCGGAGAAAGACAACTATCATATGATCTCCCTGATATGAGGACATGGAGAAGCAACATGGGGGGTTAGGGGGATAGGAGAAGAATAAATGAAACGAGATGGGATTGGGAGGGAGACAAACCATAACTGACTCTTAATCTCACAAAACAAACTGGGGGTTGCTGGGGGGAGGTGGGATTGGGAGAGGGGGAGGGGGCTATGGACATTGGGGAGGGGAGGCGAACCATAAGAGATTATGGACTCTGAAAAACAACCTGAGGGTTTTGAAGGGTCAGGGGTGGGAGGTTGGGGGAACAGGTGGTGGGTAATAGGGAGAGCACGTTTTGCATGGAGCACTGGGTGTTGTGCAAAAACAATGAATACTGTTATGCTGAAAAAAATAAATAAAATGGGGGAAAAAAGAAATTAAGAAAATAATCTAATTTTACTGCATCAAAAAAAATAATAAGATACTTAGGAATAAACCTAAAGAAGGAGGTGAAAGAGCTGTACCCTGAAAACTATAAAACACTGATGAAAAAATTGAAGAAAACACAAAGAAATGGAAAAACATTTCATGCTCATGGACTGGAAGAACAAATGTTTTTAAATTGTCTGTACTACCAAAAGCAATCTACATACAATGCAATCCCTAACAAAATACCAACAGCATTTTTCACAGAGCTAGAATAAACAATCCTAAAATTTATATGGAACCACAGAAGATCCTGAATAGAAAAAGCAATCTTGACAAAGTAAAACAAAGCTAGAGGCATCAGGATTCCGGACTTTAAGTTATATGACAAAGCTGTAATGATCAGAACAGTATAGTACCAGCAAAAAAACAGACACATAGATAAGTGGAACAGAAGAGAAAGCCCAGAAATGAACCCAGAATGGTATAGTCGATTAATCTTCAACAAAGCAATAAAGAATATCCAATGGAAAAAAGTCTCTTCAGCAAATGGGGTTTGGGAAAAGTGAACAGCAAAATGCAAAAGAAAGGAACTGGACCACTTTCTTACACCATATACAAAAGTAAATGAATTAAGGACAAAATGGATTAAGGACATCAGTGTGAGACCTAAAACCCTAAAAACCTCAGAAAAGAACACAGGCATCAGAGGCAGTACTTTTTTTTTTTTTTTTTAACATCAGCCATAGCAACTTTTGTCTAGATAGGTCTCTGGAGGCAAGGAAAATAAAAGCAAAAATAAACTAGTGGGGCTGTATCAAAATTAAAAGCCTCTGCATAGTAAAGGAAACAATCAACAAAACCAAAAGGCAATGTGTGGAATGGGAGAAGCTATTTGCACATAACATATCTAATAAAGGGTTAGTTTCCAAAATATATAAGGAACTTACAAACCTCAATACCAAAAAACCCCCACAAATGATCTAATTAAAAATGGCAGAAGACATGAACAGATATTTCTCCAAAGAAGACATGAGGCCAAGAGACACATGAAAAAATGTTCATCATCACTAATCATCCGGAAATGCAAATCAAAACCACAAGGAAATACCACCTCAGAAGGGCTCTAATCTGTGGCTCAACATAAGATTTCAAGGGTTGCAAGGATGTGGAGAAAAAGGAATCAATGCACTGTGGTGGGAATGTAAACTTGTGTAGCCACTGTGGAAAACAGTACAGAGGTTCCTCAAAAAGTTGAAAATAGAAACTATAATAGAACAATCCAGTAATGGCACCACTGGGCAATTCCCTAAAAATACGAAAACACTCATACAAAAGAATCTATGTACTCCTATGCTTATTAGAGCTTTATTTATAAATTAGAGTGTTATTTATAATACCCAAATTATGAAAGCAACCTAACTGTCCATCAACTGATGAATGGATAAAAAAGTGGTATATAGTACACACACACACACAATTGAATATTATTCAGTTTTATAACACTCTTTTTCTTACCTCATTCTCCAGTGAACTCCATCTGATCAGTTGATTCAGAATCAGGCAAGATGCCCTCCCTTTGGCATATCCAGTGAAAGGCCAATTGGCAAGTCCAAGTGAGTTCTAAATTTTAATTAATCACCCTTTATTTTTTACACTTGAGAGTGGTTGTAATTAAGGCTGTCATTAATAAACTGGTTCTTCCTTAAAAAAAAAAAGAAAAGAAAGAAAAAAAAAATTGCACAGACTCGCGTGGGTGGCGTTCCTGGCTGGGGTAAATGAGCAAGGACCTTGCCCTCCAGTGGCTGGCAGCCTCATGTTGGAAGGAGAGAAACCAGCAGGGCAAGTGGGCCCAGAAAGGGTGGAAGACGGCCGCCTCTCCATGCAACTCCAGGTTCCCAACAGAGTGAATCTGATTGGCCCAGATTGAGGCAACAGTCCCCCTTTCATACAACGAGCTTCTCCAATGGATCACTAACACTGTGGCTGGGGAAGGCAACTGATCTTGCTACTCAAGACTGTGACGTTCCATTGAGCTTCAGGAGCCAAGACTCCTTGTGTATGTTCATGCCCCGAGCCCTGGAGAGAGGCAGCCATATGTGGTGAATCCGAAATACACAAGGGGAAGAAAACAGAGAGGAAGAAGGATGTACTTAGCCCCTGCTTCCATCCTGAGCTGCAAAGATTTCACAGAGTGCCCTCCCCACTCCCCTGTCATCTTGAGATCCACTCACGGCATCTCGTCTCTCTCCAATTAGAGATAAACCAAAGCCTTTTCCCACTTAACAAATGATCTCTGAGACATGAAAATAAAAGCCTTTCATTCAGAAAAAAAAAAAAAAGTGTTAAGAGTGTTATTTATAATACCCAAATTATGGAAGCAACCTGTCCATCAACTGATGAATGGATAAAAAAAGTGGTATATAGTACACAAACACACACACAATTGAATATTATTCAGTTAAAAAAAGAATGAAATCTTTCCATGTGCAATGACATGGATAGAACTAGAGTATAATGCTAAGCAAACTAAGTCACTAAGAGAAAGACAAATACCATACGATTTCACTCATATGTGGAATCTAAGAAACAAAACAAATAAGCAAAGGGGAAGACAGGGAGGGAAGTGGAAGGGAAGGAACAGCGTAATGAGGAAGAGAGAGAGAGAAAGAAAGAGAGAGATCAAGAAACAGACTCCTAATTATAGAGAACATATTGATGGTTACTAGAAGGGAGGTGCAGGGGGATGGGTTAAATTGGTGATGACGATTAAGGACTGCACTTGTCCTGTTGAGAATAGGGTGGTGTATAGAATTGTTTAATCAGTATATTGCATACATGAAACTAATAGAACACTGTGTGTTCAACTGGATTAAAATACAAACTTAAATAAACAACAAAAAAGAAAATAACTTTCTCAAACCTAAAAAAAAAAAGAAAAGAAAAAATTCCTGAACATTTAGGATAATAAGTTATGAAACTCTGAATCTTATTTAAATTAAATCTTATTTAAACTATCTGCTTCAGGGGAACTCTTCTGACACTGTGCCATCAGGGAAAGGGAAATCATATCATTACTACTAAATGGGGTAAAAGTCCACATTCTACTCATCCTCCACCCATAACCTACAAGTTAGGAGGCATTTCTCTACCATTGGTCACGTGTAGTAAGGCTTCTCACTAGGCTCTCATAGATGCCACCCTGCCTTGTAGGTCAGAGGGTCTTATTACTGCTTCACATGCCCCTCTTCTCCCACAGTTGGAGACATTGCTCATTAACTCTGGGCTATGGGGAAAGATCTGACTCTTTAGTAAGCCATCTCTGACACCAATCTAGCAGACTGTAGAGGAAGGAATCCTCATTACATCTGGGTGAGGGTACAAGTCTATGTTTCCCTCATGTTCTCCACTGACACCAGGGGCATGAGAGGCAGAAGTTCTCGTTATCATCCAGTGGTAATGAAAGTCCCAGTTCATCATTCAGCCTTCTGGCCTCAATACAACTCAGGGGTGCTCATTATAGCTGAGGGTGGACGTCTCGGCCCCTATTCAAACTTTGCTTACAAAGGTTACAGTGGGTCCAGAGTTTATTCTACGATGTTTGGACAAGAGTAAGTCAATTATTACCTAAATGTTTTCTAGTAGGGTGCCTTTTCTGGTTCTTGAGCTAGAGAAAGTTTTGATTGGGACTTTCTTGTTTTTACCTGCTGGTGTTTTGGGGTTATAAGCTTTTCTACCACCAAATTAATGAAATATGAGACATAGAGGAAATCCAGGGAATAAATTGTCATGTTATTCCTTGGTCCAAATGTCCCTAGACAGTCTGCCTTTTTTCAGAGTATTTTTATGTTTGTTTTATATAATTACCTATGTGTGTGGTTTTTACCTATACCTGACGGGAAGAACAGGAGTAAGTGCATCTACTCTATTTTATTGACAATACTGATTTGTTTTAACACTGTTTTGAGAATCAGAGACTACATGAACATGAATAATATCCTTACACATATACAAAAGATATGAATTTCTATATATTTATATTCCTTCATATAACTAATATCTTACATACTGGCAACTGTTTTCTGATTATCTGAATTATGTCCCATTTTCCATAATACATAAAAAGACAAATCCCTTTAAATATTGATTACATGGTTTTGTTTTTGCAAAGACGCAGGTTTCTTTTTTTTTTTAAAAGATTTTATTTATTTATTTGACAGAGAGATCACAAGTAGGCAGAGAGGCAGGCAGAGTGAGAGGAGGAAGCAGTCTCCCTGCAGAGCAGAGAGCCCGATGCGGGGCTCGATCCCAGGACCCTGAGATCATGACCTGAGCCGAAGGCAGCGGCTTAATCCACTGAGCCACCCAGGCGCCCAAGACGCAGGTTTCTCTTACTGCAACAAAACAAACAAAAAAGATTTGAAATTAACAATTGTAATATATTTTATCTATGTTTCCAACATTTAAATGGATTATACCCAATAATAACATTCATAAAATTATTTTGGGGCAATTCTCAAGGTATGGATTTTCAATAAATAGATTACTGTAATTTTGATAATATATTGGTAAAAATTATAGCATTATTTTTTCCCTCTCTATAATGGATGACTTTAATACTGGCTGTGGAATTTTCAAGTTTACTTCAACTAGGCTGTATAATTTTTAACTTTAGGAACTTTAATTCTATTTCTTATTTTATTAGATCATTTGTATTCTTGTAAGCTATCACAAAAATCTTTGTGGAAAAATGGAGACTGTCTTAAGTTTGATTTTTGTGTGAGGTAGGGATACATCATTTATATGCAAGATGTTTGTACTTTGGGGAACTGGGGCCAAATCACTGAACCTCTTGGAGGCCAATTAAGACCTGTTTAGAGTTTTCCCACCCCACAAGATGGAAACTGGATATATTTATTCATTGAGTCCTATCTGTTACTGGTTGTGAGCTGAACTTGGGGTTATTAACTCCTTAGTATCTCTTATGAAGAGAGTTTCAAATATTGTAAAAGAAAACCATCATTGTGTAAGAGAATGGAGAGAAGAAAGTTATATGTGCAGGCCCCCGATTGTATGTGCTACTCTGGAATGAGCATAAGTAAAATATTTTTTAATTGAACAAATAAACATCTAATATAAATATGTCTCCATGTGTTGGAGCAGTCAGAACTCCTTCATTTATTAGTCTTCTAACTTTGGAGAATCTGGGTGGATCCATGGGTAATGCATCTGACTCAGTTTCAGCCCAGATCATTATCTGAGGATTGTGAAACAACCACACCTCAAAGCTCTGAGCTCAGTGTGGAGTTGGCTTGAGATTGTCTCTCTCCCTCTCCTGTGTCCCTTCCCCGATTCACGTGCACTCTCTCCCTCTCTCTCAAATAAATAAATAAATAAATAAATAAATAAAATCTTTTAAAAAAATTCCTCTACCTTTGCTTAGAGAAATTCCAACTTAGAACAAAGGGCACTGTTTAGGTTTCTTAATTTTAACAAAATGAGGTCCATCTCACTAAGTATCAGTCATTTCTAAAAAGTGACTGCTTTTAAAAAACTAGAATTTTAGCATTGGAAGAAATCAAGATATTCCAGTTATTTTCTTGGTTAACAACACATAGAATAGTTTTAGTCTCCACTTAAATACTTTGAAAAAACATTAAAATTTATTCTATTGATTGGAGATTATAACAGTTATACTTAAATATTACCTACTACTAGGGCACCTGGGTGGCTCAGTGGGTTAAAGCCTCTGCCTTTGGCTCAGGTCATGATCTCAGGGTCCTGGGATCGAGCCCCACATAGGGCTCTCTGCTCGGCCGGGAGCCTGCTTTCCCCTCTCTCTCTGCCTGACTCTCTGCCTACTTGTGATCTCTGTCTGTGAATTAAATAAATAAAATCTTAAAAAAAAATACTACCTACTACCAGTTAATCAACTAAATTTTGCTTATGTTATACATATAAAAGAGATAAATATGAAAGGGTTTATTTCACTCAGAAAATTCCTTTGATATTTTTATTATCCATATTTTGGGAGTTTGTCCCTGGCCCTTTGACTATATACACAAAAACACCACAACCACATATTCACCATCTGATTACACTTTCATTCAATCATTGCCTTAGACTTTCCCCACTTGTATTTAACATGTTCTCATCCAGACCCCATCTCTGGACAACGCTGTACTCAATGTCTTCTCTAGCAATTCCTGTCTCACACTGTCTGCATTTATTCTTCATCATGTGGGTGTCTCTACCACTTGGTTCTTTGCTTTTCCAAAATTACTTTTGAAAATTTCATTATTTTAGATTTCTCCTTACTCTTTTATACCAGACTGATATTCATAAGTTTCCACATTGTGGATTTGTTCCCTCAGAATTTTGGTAATTTTTTACATGTCTGAGGGTTTAAGAGTATGGCAAACAAATGATATTTTCCAATACACATATGGATTTAAGCTACTTGCAGATACAATATTTTTCTCAAGGACTTAAATGATCTATTTCACCTTCACCAGAAAAGATAGTAAAAATGTTTTCTGTATTCCTGCTTTATATCAACAAGTGTTACAATGCAGGATAATATGTTTTTCTTTTCATTCATATTTTCAAAACTTAGGGTACCTATCTAATAGCTAAGGGCATGAAATTGACACATTAATTTCTGTTTTTCAGTAATTCTTGCCTCTTTGTAACTCTGATTAGGACTGAAATAAAACAATATTTTAAGGGTCTCATCAATATACACACACCCAATCATGTACACCACATGGATATACATCTGCACACCTTTAAAAAACGCCCCCTCGTGACAATAAAATTGGCCTATGCACTTTATCTGCTCATATAAAGTAGAGTTTAATACACTCTGGCATTGCTGTTTAGGTTATTGCCCACATCTTTTGCCCTTTATTCTCTTTCACTTTAACCCAGAGGAGTCTATCGAGACCATGTACAGAAATATCAAGTAAAATATATCATAAAAAAGGAACTCTGAGAACCTAGTGACCTGAAAAAAATGTTACTTATAAAACTAATGACCTAAGAATGCCTTTAAATATGAGAGCATCTAGTATGGCAAAGAGACCTTCAAAATGGACTTACAAGCACTGATCCAGATAGAAGATTAAATAGCATGATATATATTAAAAAGCATAAGGTAAAACAGGAAAAGTTGGAATCTTTCATTCCACAACAGCATTTCACTCTCCTACTGAGAAAACTAACTTCTTTCCCTCCTTCCTTCCTCCCTCCCTCCCTTCCTTCCTTCCTCCCTCCCTCTTCTTTCTTTCTTTTCTCTGTATTTTATGGTTTTCTATTTTGGTGTCCATCTAGTTTACACTTTACCTATATTCAAAAAAACTGTATAATATATTTGTATAGCAAGTCAAATATTGATTCATATGCTATCATACTATGCTAAGTAGGATTTTCATGGGCTTATTAGTACAATTAAATAATAAATGTAAAATTATGTTCAGATACTCATACACAGTTTTCTATAAAACCTTTTTTGTAGGGCGCCTGGGTGGCTCAGTGGTTTAGGCCGCTGCCTTCGGCTCAGGTCATGATCTCGGGGTCTTGGGATCAAGTCCCATATCAGGCTCTCTGCTCAGCAGGGAGCCTGCTTCCCTCTCACTCTCTCTGCCTGCCTCTCTGCCTACTTGTGATCTCTCTCTGTCAAATAAATAAATAAAATCTTTAAAAAAAAAAAAAAACCTGATGCCGAGTGACGTGGAGCACTTTTTCATGTGTCTGTTGGCCATCTGGATGTCTTCTTTGCAGAAATGTCTGTTCATGTCCTCTGCCCATTTCTTGATTGGATTGTTTGTTCTTTGGGTGTTGAGTTTGCTAAGTTCCTTATAGATTTTGGATACTAGCCCTTTATCTGATATGTCGTTTGCAAATATCTTCTCCCATTCTGTCAGCTGTCTTTTGGTTTTGTTAACTGTTTCCTTTGCTGTGCAAAAGCTTTTGATCTTGATGAAATCCCAATAGTTCATTTTTGCCCTTGCTTCCCTTGCCTTTGCCGTTGTTCCTAGGAAGATGTTGCTGCGGCTGAGGTCGAAGAGGTTGCTGCCTGCATTCTCCTCAAGGATTTTGATGGATTCCTTTCTCACATTGAGGTCCTTCATCCATTTGGAGTCTATTTTCGTGTGTGGTGTAAGGAAGTGGTCCAATTTCATTTTTCTGCATGTGGCTGTCCAATTTTCCCAGCACCATTTATTGAAGAGGCTGTCTTTTTTCCATTGGACATTCTTTCTTGCTTTGTCGAAGATGAGTTGGCCATAGAGTTGAGGGTCGATTTCTGGGCTCTCTATTCTGTTCCACTGATCTATGTGTCTGTTTTTGTGCCAGTACCATGCTGTCTTGAGGGGAGGGCACGTTTTGCATGGAGCACTGGGTGTTGTGCAAAAAGAATGAATACTGTTACGCTGAAAAAATAAATAAAATGGAAAAAAAAAAAAAGAAAATAAATATTCATGGAGAAGAGTAAATACAATATAGGCATAACTTGAAAAAAAAAAAAAACCTTTTTTGTATCTTAAGAATTTCTAACAAATTTCTAAAGTGATTGTTAGTATACTTATTGGTATTATGGATATTGGTTATACATATTGGTTATGTGGATACATTAAGTCTTCATGTTGGCCATAGTGAATAAAAGTATTGATTTTCCATTCTCTAATCAATAAAATATTGATGTTTTATAGTCAAGTGGCAAAACCAAAAGGAGTCATCCACAACACCTAGCTAAAGATTAAATCAACAGATGAAGTTCTTATTAGTGTTTAAAATGACAGTTTTATTTTGACACGAGAAAATATAGTTGTTATGTCCTTTTTCATTTATAATAGTGGGACAGAGGTCAAATATGCATAATGAATTTGAATTCACAATTTCTTTAGATTAAAAAGACTTGAAGCTCAGAAATTCATTTTTAAATAGATATATTATCCCTAGTGTACAGTTCAGTATACTTCATTAGAAATTATGGATGAGCATTTATAATCCTGAAAGGGACTACAGATCTGTTTATATACAATTCTCTCAATAAACCCATACTATTACACAAAGTACACTTTCTGTGTACATAATCAGCTAGTTGTTTTTCTTTCTACTTTCTGCCATAATTAAATAAATACAAAATGTTTTTTATTCAATTTGTACTTCTCAAACAATCTTCATAAAGATCCACATAAAGTCTCACAATTAAACCTAATTATGAATAAATTTGTTTCAGATTTGCTGTCTAATTCAGGAACACTAGAAGAAGCCAATGACATCTTTTTATACCATTTCTGATTTTTTTTACTGTTATTTACTAGATCTAAATAAATGGTTTTAGGCTTGGTAATGTTCTTCTTCCAACATATTTTTGTGTATTTTTATTCATTTTCATAATCTGGTATCATTAGCATGAAACTAGTTCATATTAATTGGGAAAGAAACTGACTGACATAGGAAAAAACAGTTTTGATAATTTTCATAAAGACACATCCTATAATTACCATACATTCTCCTTTTGGGCTTCCTTTCTAAACTTATTTTGTCCAGTCACAAAATAATATTCTACCTTTGAATAGTTATATGGAATGCCACTTATTTATGCAATTTCATATTTGAGGAAACTGTTTCTTATTTTGTGTCATTGCAGATCATATTGTGATGAATATCCTTATAAATAGTTTGGTTTTCTATTTTTTTATAATGATAAATTCCTACATAATGATTTTCTATTTCAAAGGGCATATGTTATTTTTAGAATTTTTCATTCCCATTTCCACCTTGGTTTTCAGATGTTTGTTTCACTTTATAATACCATGAGCAGTGTCACATCAGATTCACTAGTCTGCTCCCTGATTACACTGGCAAATAGATGAATAAATAGCTCCATAAATAGAACTAGTAAGCAGATTATGGTATTTGAATATTATTTGATTTTATACTTTCACTACAAATAAGTTTAAACTCCTTAATATTTTTAGACATTGATAATTTTTCTTGTGTAAAATGCTTATAATCTTTACCAAATTACGTTTTCAGAAGGTTCTCCCTCATTTTTTTTGTTAATTGATGTCAATTTGTATTCTGTTGATACTAACAATATGTCCCTCATATGTAATATGTCAATTTTCCTACTGTGTCCTTAAACTTTTATTTTTTTATTTTTTAATAAGATTTTTAAAAATTGTTTTGTGCCTTATGTTTTTCTTCCTTTATAAAAAATGTATTTCAGGTACATATTCTTTCACTTTTAAATGATTATATTTTGAATCTATAGCAGAAGGCTAAAAAGGGTCAAAGAAAAAATAACCAATTTTACCACTTGGTTTTTACTAAGTTCCAAAGGTTAAGGTAGGTGTCCAAAGTTCTGCTTTAAACCTTAATCAGAAATGATAATTGAGAATGAACTCTGGTTTCTTTTCAGAGTAAGAGGCATGCTGAAGGAGCATGAAAAATCCCAGAGATAACTCATTTCTGGGATCAAAAATAGCTAAAAACAATACTTAGTAATGAATTAAATGAAATTAAATTCATTCTTATATTTCAAAACTGTAGAAGTCTATGAGGTAGTTATTGCAAAGAAATATCTTTGCATATATCCTTATGAAAAATCATGAATTTCTACAACTGATGTTAAAAGAATCAAGGAAGGGGCGCCTGGGTGGCTCAGTGGTTTAAGCCTCTGCCTTCGGCTCAGGTCATGATCTCAGGGTCCTGGGATCGAGCCCCGCATCAGGCTCTCTGCTCAGTGGGGAGCCTGTTTCTCCCTTTCTCTCTGCCAACTTGTGACCTCTCTCTGTCAAATAAATAAATAAAATAGTAAAAAAAAAAAAGAATCAAGGAATTGACACTTAACAGTGAAATAATATGACTTCTTAACTTGTCAGGGTCAAAACAAGAGGATCAATTAATTCAAAAAAAGGAATTGGACCAAGTCTGGAACAAGATATAGTTCCTTCAATAAATTGTGGCTAAAATATCTTCCAATCAGGCTCTCTGCTCAGTGGGGAGCTTGTTTCTCCCTTTCTCTCTGCCAACTTGTGACCTCTCTCTGTCAAATAAATAAATAAAATATTAAAAAAAAAAAAGAATCAAGGAATTGACACTTAACAGTGAAATAATATGACTTCTTAACTTGTCAGGGTCAAAACAAGAGGATCAATTAATTCAAAAAAAGGAATTGGACCAAGTCTGGAACAAGATATAGTTCCTTCAATAAATTGTGGCTAAAATATCTTCCAATCACTTCTTTATTACAAATTGAGAGGTGAAACTACAACCAAATCAGTGATGCTTTATATTGTACACAAAGGTCAACCTCAGAAAACTTCCCAGGTGAGAAGTGGTTACTCTTTACCATGAGTTTACAAAAAAAGGGGGGGGGGTTAGGATATATACCCAGCAGTTTTGGAGGGTTCTATCTAGTAACTGAATACAAAATTCTATCTATATAACAGGGACAGACCTAAATAAAGAATATGTCTTACAGATTACTACAATAAGAGTAAGTGCAATGAATAAATGTTATGAACTTCACATATATCCAGTTCTGTTAGTATGTTACATGGATTTCTATTATTATTCCCTTTAATGATCCCATGAAGAAACTCTAGTTGTATTTTTTATTTTTATTTTTGTATTTTCAAGTTTTATTTAAATTCTAGGTATTTGAGGCACCTGGGTGGCTCAGTGGGTTAGATGGCTGCCTTCGACTCAGGTCATGATCCCAGGGTTCTGGGACTGAGCCCACATCGGGCTCCTTGCTCAGCAGAGAGGCTGCTTCTCCCTCTCCCTCGCCTCCCACTCTGCCTACTTGTGCTCTCTCTTTATCTCTCTGTCAAATAAATAAATAAAATCTTTTTAAAAAAAGAATTCTAGGTATTTAACATATAGTGTAGTATTAGTTTAAAAAGTAGTATTTAGTGATTCATCACTTACATATAACATCCAGTGCTCATCACAAGTGCCCTCCTTAATACCTATCACCTGTTTAACCTAACCTGCTGCCCACCTCCCTTCCAGCAACCCTCAGTTTATTCTCTATTATTAAGTATTTGTTTTATGGTTTGCCTCTCTCTCTCTCTCTCTCTTTTTTTCCCTCTATGTTCATCTGTTTTGTTTCTTAAGTTCCACAAATAAGTGAGTCATATGGTATTTGTCTTTTTCTTACTTACTTCGCTTAGCATGCATAATACATCTGGCTCCATCCATATCATTGCAAATGGCAAGATTTCGTTCTTTTTCTTTTTTTAAAAATTTATTTATTTGACAGAGAGAGATCGCGAGCAAACAGAGCAGCAGGCAGAGAGAGAGGGGGAAGCAGGCTCCCCACTGAGCAGAGAGCCCATGCAGGGCTTGATCCCAGGACCCTGAGATCACGACCCAAGCCAAAGGCAGAGGCCCAACCCACTGAGCCACCCAGGTGCCCCAAGATTTCATTCTTTTTGATGGCTGAGTAATATTCCATTTTATATACATACCACTTCATTATCCATTCATCAGTTGATAGGCGTTTGGGTTCCTTCTATATATAATCTGGTTATTGTTGATAATGCTGCTATAAACATTGGGGTACATGTACCCTTAGGATCAAAGTTTTTGTATACTTTGGATAAATACCTAGTAGTACAATAGCGAGAATAGTGGGAAGTTCTATTTTTAACTTTTTGAGTAATCTCCATACTGTTTTGACAGGGGCTGTGCCGTTTGTATCCTCCACCAACAGTGTTAGAGTATTCTTCTCTCTCTGTATCCTTGCTAAGACCTGTTGTTTCCTGAGTTGTTCATTTTAGCCATTCTGACAAGTGGAGTGGTGATAGCTCATAGTGGTTTTGATTTCTATTTCCCTGATGATGACTGATGTCGAGCACCTTTTCATGCGTCTCTTAGCCATCGGTATGTCTTCTTTGGAAAAAAAGTCTATTTGTGTCTTCTGACCATTTCTTAACTGGATCGTTTTTTGGGTATTGTGTTTTATAAGTTCTTTATATATTTTGGAAACAAACTTTATCAGATATGTCATTTGCAAATATTTTCTCCCATTCCACAGATTCCCTTTTAGTTTTGTTGATTGTTTCCTTTGCTGTGCAGGAGCTTTTTATCAGGATGATGTCCCAATAGTTAATATTTGCTTTTTTTCCCCTTGCCTCAGGAGACATATCAAGTAAGAATTTGATAATGGCTGATGTCAAAGAGGTTAGTTCTTGTGTTCTCCTCTAGAATTTTTGTGGTTCATGTCTCATATTTAGAATTTTTATGGTTCAGTCCATTCTGCACATTGTTTACAGTTTTCCCAACACCATTTATTGAAGAGACTGCCTTTTTTCTATTGGATATTCTTTATTGCTTTGTTGAAGATTAACTGACCATATAGTTCTGGGTTCATTTCTAGGTTTTCAATTCCCCTCCACTTACCTATGTGTCTGTTTTTGTGCCAGTTCCATACTGTTTTGATCACAACAGCTTTGTCATATAACTTGAAGTCTGGAATCCTGATGCCTCCAGTTGTATCTTTTTCAAGACTGCTTTGGTTATTCAGTCTTTTGTGGTTTCATACAAATTTGGGGATTGTTTGTTCTAGTTCTCTGAAAATGTTGCTGGTATTTTGATGGGGATTGATTTGGGTAGTATAGATATTTTAACAAGTTTGTTCTTCCAATCCATGAGTGTGGAATGTTTTTTTCATTTCTTTGTGTCATCTTCAATTTCTTCCATAAGTCTTTTATAGTTTTCAGAGTACAGATCTTTTACCTCTTTGGTTAGGTTTATTCCTAGGTATCTTAGGGGTTTTCATGCAATTGTAAATGAGATCAATTCCTTGATTTCTCCTTCTGCTGCTTCATTATTGATGTATAGAAATGCAACAAATTTCTGTACATTGATTTTATATCCTGCAACTTTGCTGAATTCATGTATCAGTTCTACCAATTTTTGGTGGAGTCTTTCTGGTTTCCTAAATAGAGTATCTTGTCATCTGCAAACAGTGAATGTTTGTCTTCTTCCTTGTTGATTTGAATGCTTTTTATTTATTTTTATTGTTTGATTGCTGAGGCTAGGACTTCTAGTACTATGTTAAATAACAATGGTGAACATCTTTGTTCATAACATAATGTAACGTAACATAACGTAATGTAACGTAATGTAATGTAACATAACATAACATAACATAAGTGAACATCTTTGTCTTGTTCTTGACCATAGTGGAAAGGTTCTCAGTTTTTCCCCACTGCAGATGATATTAGCTATGGGTTTTCATGTATGGTCTTTATGATGTTGAGATATGTTCCCTCTAAACCTACTTTGTTGAGGGTTTTAATCATGAATGGATGCTTTACTTTGTCAAATACTCTTTCTGCAACTACTGACAGGACCATATGGTTCTTACCCTTTCTTTTACTAATGTGGTATATCACCTTGACTGATTTGTGAATATTGAACCACCCTTGCAACTCAGGAATAAGTTCTTTTAATGCAGTATTGGTTTCAGTTTGCTAGTATCTTGTTGAGAATTTTTGCATCCATGTTGATCAGGGATATTGGCCTGTAATTCTCTTTTTTTTAAATTTTTTTTTAAAGATTTTATTTATTTATTTGACAGAGAAAGATCACAAGCAGGCAGAGAGGCAGGCAGAGAGAGAGGAGGAAGCAGGCCCCCTGCCGAGCAGAGAGCCCAATGTGGGACTCGATCCCAGGACCCTGAGATCATGACCCGAGCCGAAGGCAGCGGCTTAACCCACTGAGCCACCCAGGTGCCCTGTAATTCTCTTTTTTAGTGGGGTCTTTGGTTTTGGAATCAAGGTCATACTGGACTCATAGAACGGGTTTCAGAATAGAATTTCCTTCCATTTCTATTTTTTGGAACAGTTGAGAATAGGTATTAACTCTTCTTTAAATGTTTGGTAAAATTTCCCTGGGAAGCCATTTGGCCCTGGTCTTTTATTTGTCAGGAGATATTTGATTAGTAATTCAATTTCTTTGCTGATTATCAATCTGTTCAAATTTTCTATTTCTTCCTGTTTAAGTTTTGGTAGTTTATATGTTTCTAGGAGTTTACCTATTTCTTTACAGTTGCCAAATTTATTTATATACAGTTTTTCTTAATATTCTCTAATAATTGTTTGTATTCCTATGCTATTAGTTGTGATCTCTCCTCTCTCATTTGTGTTTTTATTTATTTTGGTCCTTTCTCCTTTCTTTTTGATCAGTCTGGCTTGGGGTTTATTAATTTTATTTTTTTCAAAGAATCAGCTCCTGGTTTCATTGATCTGTTCTATTGGTTTTGTTTGTTTTTATTTCAATTTCATTTATTTCTGCTCTAATCTTTATTAGTTCCCTTCCTCTGCTGACTTGAGGTTTCATTTGTTGTTCTTTTTCTAGTTACTTTAGGATGTAAGATTAGATTGCATATTTGAAAATTTTCTTGCTACTTGTAGGACTGTATTACTATATATTTCCCTCTTAAGACCTTATTTCCTTCTTATGACCACTTCTGCTGCATCCCAAAGGTTTTGGACCATTGTGTTTTCATTTTCATTTGTTTCCATACATTTTTTTTTAAATTTCTTCTTTAATTTCCTGGTTAACCCATTCATTCTTTAGTAGGATGTATTTGTGGTCTTTCCAAATTTTTTGTTGTGGTTGACTTCAAGTTTCATAGCATTTGTGACTGGCAAATATACATGGTATGATCTCAGTGTTTTTGTACTTGTTGAGCCTTGATTTGTGACCTAATCTACTCTGGAGAATGTCCCATCTATACTTGAAAAGAATGCTGCTTTAGGATGGAATGATCTGAATATATCTGTTAAGTCCCTCTGATCCAGTGTGTCATTCAAAGTCATTGTTTCTTTGTTCATTTTCTCCTTAGATGATCTGTCCATTGATGTTAATGGGGTATTAAAATTACTTACTATTAATGTATTATTATCAATGAGTTTCTTTATGTTTATTTTTGTTTCATATATTTGGGTGGCCCCAAGTTGGAGGCATAAATACTTATAATTGTTAGATATTCTTATTGGATAGATCCCTTCATTATGATAAAGCGTCCTTCTTCATTTCTTGTTACATAGTCTTTGGTTTAAAGTCTAGTTTGGTAGAAGTATTGGTACTCTGGCTTTCTTTTAATGTCCATTTGCATGATAAATGGTTTTCTACTCACTCACTTTCAATCTGTAGGTATCTTTAGGTCTAAAATGAATCTCTTATAGTTAGCATATAGATAGGTCTTATTTTTTCAATCTATTTTGACACCCTGTGTCTTTTGATTGGAGCATTTAGGCTATTTACATTCAGAAAAATTATTGACAGATATGAATTTACTGCCATTTTCTTACTTGTTTTGTTATTTCTGGAGACTTTATTTGTTCCTTTCTAGTCTTTGTCACTTTTGGTTTTTCTTTCCCACTCAAAGAGTCTCCTTTAATATATCTGGTGGGGCTGGTTTAGTGGTCACAAGCTCCTTTAGTTTTCATTTGTTTGGGAAACTTTATTTTTCCTTCTATTCTGAATGACAGCCTTTCTGGGTAAAGTATTGATGGCTGCATATTTTTCCCATTCAGCCCACTGAATATATCATACCACTCTCTTCTGGCCTGCTAAGTTTTTGTGGAGAGATCAGCTGCTAACTGTATTTGTCTTCTCTTGCTTCTTTGTCTTGCTGCTTTTAGAATTTTTTTCTTTATCTCTATATTTTGCAAATCCAGGAGGCTGGACATAACTATAATATGTCTTGGTCTTGGCCTGCTTTTGTTGATTTTGATGGGAGTTCTCTGTGCTTCCTGGATTTGGATGTCTGTATTCTTCCCCCAATTAGGGAAGTTTTGAGCTGTAATTTCCTCCAATAAACCTTCTGCCTCCTTTTCTATCTCTTCTTTTTCCTGGATTCCTATGATATGAATCTTATTAGGCTTTATGGATTCACTGAGTTCCTTCAGGCTACATTTGTGATCTAATATTTTTCTTTCCCTCTTCTTTTCAGTTTCATTATTTTCCACAATTTTATCTCCTGTATCACTTATTCATTCCTCTGTTTTGTCCATCCTTGTGGCCATTACTTTCAGTTGGTTTCAAACTTCAGTTGTTACATTTTTCATTTTGGCCTGACTGGTTTTTAGGTCATTTATCTCTGTGGTAAGAGACTCCTTGGCATCTTTTATGCTTTTTTCAAGAACACCTAGTATCCTTATGATTATTGCCTTAAATTCTGAATCAGGTATATTATTTATATCTGTTTTGATTATACCCCTGGCTGTGACCTTTTCTTGTTCTTTTTTCTTTTTTTGACATATTTCTTTTTTTTTTTAAGATTTTATTTATTTATTTGATGGACAGAGACCATGAGTAGTCAGAGAAGCAGGCAGAGAGAGAGAAGAGGAAGCAGGCTCCCTGCAGAGCAGAAAGCCCAATGTGGGGCTTGATTCCAGGACCCTGGGATCATCACTTGAACCGAAGGCAGAGACTTTAACCCACTGAGCCACCCAGGCGCCCCCTTGTTCTTTCTTTTGGGATGAATTCCTGTTCCTGGCATTTTGTCTATGTCTTTGTCTTCTCTGTGTTAGGAAACCCTGTTATGTTCCTGCTCCTGGGAGTAATAGCATTATGAAGAAGAGGTCATATACTATCTAGGGCCTGGCACTTCAGGAAGTGGTTCAGGTGTGCTGTGTGTACTCTGCCATTGTATTTTGGCTGCTCTTTCCTTCAGATCAGTCCTCCACAGAGTTTCTCCTTGCCTGCAGTGGGGAGTGTTTGGACCTTGACCAGAATGTGGCGAGTTTTAACTAGGTGTGCTCTGGTCTGCTTGCTAAAAGAGACCTGATGTTATTTTCACTAGAGCTGAAGCTTTGCAGACCTCAAAGGTCAGTAGATGTGGTGAATGCAGGGATTTGTGCTGTGCTTCTGGGGGAGGGGCCTACCACACTGGTTTTCAGGCATACCTGAAAAAAGCAGCACCAGCAGAAGAGCATAGGGGATGGGGCTGGGTGTGAGGGATTTAGGTCACCATTATTGACACTGTGCTGCTTACTGAAGTTTGTTTATGCTGAGGGATAGGAGAGGGAAATGGTGCCAGCCCCCTCTTTCAACCCTGAAGAAGGAGGTTCGTACCCAACACTGTCCTGGAAGCCCTTACAGAAGAGTGAACAATTTCCCCTCATGTGCCAGGCATCCCTCAGATTGCTGCCTTCACCCTGTGTCCAGGCGAACTGTCTGCCTGGCAGTATAATGAATCTTGGGATTACTCCTGGACAGGCCTCTAAGTCTTAAAACTCCAAAGTTGCTGGGGACCCATGCTGGTCTTCTGGGGAGGGTCTCGCAGCACTGGGACTGATGCAGGTTTATCCCAGAAGGGCAGTTGCATCAAAACACAGCGGCATGGAGTTCATAGGGAAGAGCAGCAAAGAGCCAGTGTCCAGGTTAGTCATTCTTAGCAGGTGTCTCTGGATATGTTGAGGGATGGGGAAAGGAAAGGGCATCCACTGGCTCTTTTGTCCAGAGAGAGGCAATGTTACCTCTCCAATACATACTTCAAGAAGGGGGAAATGGTTCTCCCAATGCATCCCAGGTGACCCCCTCGGCTATCTGCCCTCCTTCTCCACAATAGCATTGCAGTGCCTGCTGGGATCCACACTAGTTGTGAACATTTTAAACTCCAGTCTCTGAGCTCTGCTAGTTGTAAAAACTCACAAAAGCATCTGCTCTGGTTTTCCCTGTCAATTGTTTTGGGGAAGTGTTTTCCTTGTCCAATCCCCTGTGTACTCCTCTCTCTCTCCCTTTCTCTTTCTCTCTTCTCCCTGTGCACAGGACTCCTTACCTTCCACAGCACCTATGATCCTCTTCTCCAACTCGTTTTATATGCATTTTACAGATGAGAAAACTGGAGCCAGGAAAGCCAAATAAAATGAATGAATAGATGAAAGAATAAATAAATAGAATCAGATCTTTCTGATCTGAGAACTAATGCCCTCAGACTTGCTGATTCATTCAAAATATTTATAAATAAGTTGTTATAACTTTAAAATATTTTTATTATTTCTCTCTTTTTAAATCTTCTTTCCCCCATAGATTGTCTTTTATTCTACTTGGTCTGTACATACTAATTTGAGTCCATATGCCTCAGGTGAAAAATTGGGCTGTTAACATTAATACCTCTGTTACAACCCTGTTACAAAGATCAATCATGATAATGGCTTTTAAAGTAATTTCATTTCATTTTAAATTACTATTCAAATATCAGCTATTATTATATCATAGTTTTTACTGCTCTGATGGTCAGTTTTATATGTCAACTTGGCTGGCCTATAGTCCCCAGTTATTCATTAAAACATGAATCTAGGTGTCACTATGAAGATATTTTTTACATATGGTTAACATCCACAATCAGTTGACTTTGAGTAAAGAGGAATTTTTCTTAATAATGTGGATGGGACTAACCCAATCACATAATAGTCCTCAAGAGCAAAACTGAGTTTTTCTGGAGGAAGAAGAAACTCTGCTCTAAGACTACAGCATAAGTTCCTGACTGACAGTTACAACCTCCCAGCCTACCATACAGACTTCAGAACTGCCAGTCCTCACTACTGCAGAAGCCAATTGCTTGAAATCTATCTATCTAACTGTTGTCTCTCTCTGTCTCTGTCTCTATCTATCACCTCTCAATCTGTCATTTCTTACTGTTTCTGTTTCTCTCGACAACCCTGACTGATATCTTCCTTATCAACTTAAATGTTTCTTGAGGAGATACAGTCATGTGGTAATTTTCTCCCAATTGATCTCACAGTCCAAGAGAGAACTTTAGGTTCTCAATAAATATATACTAAATAAAATTTCATGTTATTAATACTAGGGAGGGAGCATAGAGCTCTCACAATAGTTCAAGGAAGAAGTTGAGATATTAAGAAAAAAACTGTATCAAGATAAAAATATTTTATTCCATATACTCTACAGAAATTGAGTCCAATGAGATGTCTGTTTAACCTAATTTCAAAAAAAAAAACTTTTATCCATGTTTTCCTTACTTTCCTTTCTATTGTGGTCAAAATTTTGATATACTTATTTTTCAAATAATCTAGATTTTCCAAATAACATGTTCTCAGTTTCTTTCTGCTACTTGGACCTAAAAAAGTATGATGTATGCAGGTTTTCTCAAAATAATCTCTTTATGTGTTCTCCAAGAATTGGCAGTAAAGGGAAGACATTTTAATAATACTGAAGTTTTAAAAATATGTAAAAAATAAGGTATAAATGTATGTATCTGTGTATGTATGTGTATCTACCTCTATTTCTCTATCTAACTCTATATGTGTCTGAATGAATGTTGCTTTTTACATCTGCTAAAATTCAGGACTAGTTTAAATGGAAATAATACATAACAACATTGTAAAATCGACTTGTTTCTTAGAAATATATTTTTTGCAATTTTTTGTTCCTGACATTTGTGCTTTAAGTCAAAAGTACTTATGTGAAAGCAATTGTTTTTTCTTTCTTTTTTACCCATCTTCTCTGAAATTGTGTAGGAGGAAGCGAATCACTACCACTCAATCCCTGACATTAATTCAACAGACACATATTTTGATTTCAGAAGAATTATGGAAACATTCTTTCAGAGAGAACAATGGAAGATAGCATTCTGTATTTAGCACATTTCCCTTTTCCAAGAGGCAATGGAGCGTTGTAACAGCAAAGTAAATTGCTTCCTATTTCTAACTGCTTTATAAAAGTATGGCACTGAGCTGAATCACTGAGAACACATTTGTACACAGTTAAATGAAAAGTTTTCTGTGATAGTAGAACTAGGCAGAATTATTTTGTCCTTGGATGTTTTGATGATTAACAATACTTAGGTCATTGATTTGTGCACAGTAGGGTGATATGCACAGTGCTATTAGGAAACTCCATTTTAAATCTAACACATTTTTATGAAGGGAATTTTTATACAGATTAGACCTGAATTAAGGAATATAGCAAGTACCGGAGCAAAAGTAACAGTCTTCCTGGGAATGTGGTGGGAATGATGTTATTGCAGCTTCACATAGAGTTTGAAGTCATAGAAGCACAGTCGCCCAACAAGAACACAAATAACAGAATATTGATGTTGCTCATATTGAGAAAGTTTACACAGAGTTTATTAGGAGTGATAAATACCTTCAATTTCTCTCCTAGCCCTCCGATTTCCAGTGATACCACTCAATACATTCAATCAGATGCTAGAAATCAAGAGGGCCTGGGTGATGCCATGTGTAGGACCAAACATCCCTAAGCACAGAACAGGGCAGGGAATTTTTTAAGTTTTAAGGAGAGTGGCAAACCCAATTAGTAGGTATAATATATATATATATATATATATATATATATATATATATATACACACACACATATGGATGCATATATACAAGCTGAATGGCAGAAACTTTACCAAGTTTAGGCTGTTTAATGGTGTGATATTAGGTAAAAAGTTCACACTTTTGAGTCATCTGGATATAAACATTCTATACATGAAATTATAAACAGAATGTGTTGATGAATATAGAATGATATATGTGGAAAACCCAAAAGACTCCACTCCACAACTGCTAGAACTTGTACAGGAATTCAGTAAAGTGTCAGGATATAAAATCAATGCACAGAAATCAGTTGCATTCCTGTACACCAACAACAAGACAGAAGAAAGAGAAATTAAGGAGTCAATCCCATTTACAATTGCACCCAAAACTATAAGATACTGTGGAATAAACCTAAACAAAGAGGCTAAGAATCTATACACAGAAAACTATAAAGTACTCATGAAAGAAATTGAGGAAGACACAAAGAAATGGAAAAATGTTCCATGCTCCTGGATTGGAAGAACAAATAGTGTGAAAATGTCTATGCTACCTAAAGCAATCTACACATTTAATGCAATCCCTATCAAAATACCATCCATTGTTTTCAAAGAAATGGAACAAATAATCCTAAAATTTTATGGAACCAGAAAAGACCTTGAATTGCCAAAGAAATATTGATGTGATTGGATTATTTGTCTTTGGGTGTTGAGCTTGCTAAGTTCCTTATAGATTTTGGACACTAGCCCTTTATCTGATATGTCATTTGCAAATATCTTCTCCCATTCTGTCAGTTGTCTTTTGGTTTTGTTAACTGTTTCCTTTGCTGTGCAAAAGCTTTAGATCTTGATGAAGTCCCAGTAGTTCATTTTTGCCCTTGCATCCCTTGCCTTTGGCGATGTTCCTAGGAAGAAGTTGCTGCTGCGGAGGTCGAAGAGGTTGCTGCCTGTGTTGTCCTCAAGGATTTTGATGGATTCTTTTCTCACATTGAGGTCCTTCATCCGTTTGGAGTCTATGTTCATGTGTGGTGTAAGGAAATGGTCCAGTTTCATTTTTCTGCATGCGGCTATCCAATATTCCCAGCACCATTTATTGAAGAGGCTGTCTTTTTTCCATTGGACATTCTTTCCTGCTTTGTCGAAGATTAGTTGACCATAGAGTTGAGGGTCTATTTCTGGGCTCTCTATTCTGTTCCATTGATCTATGTGTCTGCTTTTGTGCCAGTACCATGCTGTCTTGATGATGACAGCTTTGTAATAGAGCTTGAAGCCCGGAATTGTGATGCCACCAACTTTGGCTTTCTTTTTCAATATTCCTTTGGCAATTCAAGGTCTTTTCTGGTTCCATAAAATTTTAGGATTATTTGTTCCATTTCTTTGAAAACAATGGATGGTATTTTGATAGGGATTGCATTAAATGTGTAGATTGCTTTAGGTAGCATAGACATTTTCACACTAATTGTTCTTCCAATCCAGGAGCATGGAACATTTTTCCATTTCTTTGTGTCTTCCTCAATTTCTTTCATGAGTACTTTATAGTTTTCTGTGTACAGATTCTTAGCCTCTTTGTTTAGGTTTATTCCTAGGTATCTTATAGTTTTGGGTGCAATTGTAAATGGGATGGACTCCTTAATGGACTCCTTAATTTCTCTTTCTTCTGTCTTGTTGTTGGTGTACAGGAATGCAACTGATTTCTGTGCATTGATTTTATATCCTGACACATTACTGAATTCCTGTAAAAGTTCTAGCAGTTGTGGAGTGGAGTCTTTTGGGTTTTCCACATATAGTATCATATCATCTGCGAAGAGTGATGATAGTTTGACTTCTTCTATGCCGATTTGGATGCCTTTAGTTTCCTGTTGCTGTCTGATTGCTGAGGCTAGGACTTCTACTACTATGTTGAATAACAGTGGTGACAATGGACATCCCTGCCGTGTTCCTGACCTTAACGGAAAAGCTTTCAGTTTTTCTCCATTGAGAATGATATTTGCGGTGGGTTTTTCATAGATGGCTTTGATAATATTGAGGTATGTGCCCTCTATCCCTACACTTTGAAGAGTTTTGATCAGGAAGGGATGCTGTACTTTGTCAAATGCTTTTTCAGCATCTAGTGAGAGTATCATATGGTTCTTGTTCTTTCTTTTATTAATGTGTTGTATCACATTGATTGATTTGCGGATGTTGAACCAACATTTCAGCCCTGGAATAAATCCACTTGGTCATGGTGAATAATATTTTTAATGTACTTTTGAATCCTATTGGCTAGTATTTTGGTGAGAATTTTTGCATCTGTGTTCATCAAGGATATTGGTCTGTATTTCTCTTTTTTGGTGGGATCCTTGTCTGGTTTTGGGATCAAGGTGATGCTGGCCTCATAAAATGAGTTTGGAAGTTTTCCTTCCATTTATATTTTTTGGAACAGTTTCAGGAGAATAGGAATTAGTTCTTCTTTCAATGTTTGGTAGAATTCCCCTGAGAAGCCATCTGGCCCTGGGCTTTTGTTTGTTTGGAGATTTTTGATGACTGTTTCAATCTCCTTACTGGTTATGGGTCTGTTCAGGCTTTCTATTTCTTCCTGGTTCAGTTGTGGTAGTTTATATGTCTCTAGGAACGCATCCATTTCTTCCAGATTGTCAAATTTTTGGTGTAGAGTTGCTCATAGTATGCTCTTATAATTGTCTGTATTTCTTTGGTGTTAGCTGTGATCTCTCCTCTTTCTTTCATGATTTTATTTATTTGGGTCCTTTCTCTTTTCTTTTTGATAAGTCTGGCCAGGAGTTTATCAATCTTATTGATTCTTTCAAAGAACTTGCTCCTAGTTTTGTTGATTTGTTCTATTTTTTTGTTTGTTTGTTTCTATTTCATTGATTTCTGCTCTGATCTTTATGATTTCTCTTCTCCTGTTGGATTTAGGGTTTCTTTCTTGTTCTTTCTCCAGTTCCTTTAGGTGTAGGGTTAGGTTGTGTACTTGAGACCTTTCTTGTTTCTTGAGAAAGGCTTGTACCGATATATATTTTCCTCTCAGGACTGCCTTTGCTGTGTCCCACAGATTTTGAACCGTTGCGTTTTCATTATCATTTGTTTCCATGAATTTTTTCAATTCTTCTTTAATTTCCTGGTTGACCCATTCATTCTTTAGAAGGATGTTATTTAGTCTCCATGTGTTTGGGTTCTTTCCAAATTTCCTCTTGTGATTGAGTTCTAGCTTCAGAGCATTGTGGTCTGAGAATATGCAGGGAATGATCCTAATCTTTTGATACCAGTTGAGAACTGATTTAGGACCCAGGATGTGTTCTATTCTGGAGAATGTTCCATGTGCACTAGAAAAGAATGTGTATTCTGTTGCTTTGGGATGAAATGTTCTGAATAGATCTGTGATGTCCATCTGGTCCAGTATGTCATTTAAGGCCTTTATTTCCTTGTTGATTTTTTGCTTGGATGATCTGTCCATTTCAGTGAGGCGAGTGATAAAGTCCCCTACTATTATTATTGATGTGTTTCTTGTTATTGATGCGTTTTTGTTATTAATTGGTTTATATAGTTGTCTGCTCCCATGTTAGGGGCATAGATATTTAAAATTGTTAGATCTTCTTGTTGGACAGACCCTTTGAGTATGATATAGTGTCCTTCCTCATCTCTTATTATAGTCTTTGGCTTAAATTCTAATTGATCTGATATAAGGATTGCCACCCCAGCTTTTTTCTGATGCCCATTAGCATGGTAAATTGTTTTCCATCCCCTCACTTTAAATCTGGAGGTGTCTTCGCATCTAAAATGAATTTCTTTTAGGCAACATATAGATGGGTTTTGTTTTTTTATCCATTCTGATACTCTGTGTCTTTTGATTTGGGCGTTTAGCCCATTAACATTCAGGGTAACTATTGAGAGATATGAATTTAGTGCCATTATTAGCCTGTAAGGTGACTGTTATTGTATATTGTCTCTGTATCTTTCTGATCTACTACTTTTAGGCTCTCTCTTTGCTTAGAGGACCCCTTTCAATATTTTCTGTAGAGCTGGTTTGGTGTTTGCAAATTCTTTCAGTTTTTGTTTGTCCTGGAAGCTTTTTATCTCTCCTTCTATTTTCAATGACAGCCTAGCTGGATAGAGTATTCTTGGCTGCATGTTTTTCTCGTTTAGTGCTCTGAATATATCATGCCAGCTCTTTCTGGCCTGCAAGGTCTCTGTGGATTAGTCTGCTGCCAGTCTAATATTTTCTGGGCTGCTTTCAGGATTTTCTCTTTGTCACTAAGACTTGTAAATTTTACTATTAGGTGACCTGGTGTGGACCTATTCTTGCTGATTTTTTTTAAAAGATTTTATTTATTTATTTGACAGATAGAGATCACAAGTAGGGAGAGAGGCAGGCAGAGAGAGAGAGAGGAGGAAGCAGGCTCCCTGCCAAGCAGAGAGCCCAATGCAGGGCTCAATCCCAGGACCCTGGGATCATGACCTGACCGAAAGGCAGAGGCTTTAACCCACTGAGCCACCCAGGCGCCCTATTCTTGTTGATTTTGCGGGTATTCTCTGCACCTCCTGGATTTTGATGCTTGTTCCCTTTGCCATATTAGGGAAATTCTCTCCAATAATTCTCTCCGATATACCTTCTGCTCCCCTCTCTCTTTCTTCTTCTTCTGGAATCCCAATTATTCTAATGTTGTTTCGTCTTATGGTATCACTTATCTCTCGAATTCTCCCCTCATGGTCCAGTAGCTGTTTGTCCCTCTTTTGCTCAGCTTCTTTATTCTCTGTCATTTGGTCTTCTATATCACTAATTCTTTTTTCTGCCTCATTTATCCTAGCAGTGAGAGTCTCCATTTTTGATTGCACCTTTTTAATAGCTTTTTTGATTTCAAATTGGTTAGATTTTAGTTCTTTAATTTCTCCAGAAAGGACTTTTATATCTCCAGAGAGGGTTTCTCTAATATCTTCTATGCCTTTTTTGAGCCCGGCTAGAACCCTCAGAATCGTCATTCTGAACTCTAGATCTGATATATTACCAATGTCTGTATTGATTAGGTCCCTAGCCTTCGGTACTGCCTCTTGTTCTTTTTTTTGTGATGAATTTTTCTGCCTTGTCATTTGTCCAGATAAGAGTATATGAAGGAGCAAGTAAAATGCTAAAATGGTGGCAAAGACCCAGAAAAAATGCGCTTTAAGCAAATCAGAAGAGAACCCAACTCGTGGGGTGGGGAGAAAGGGGATAAGGAGAGGTTCAGAAAAAAAAAAAAAGAAAAAATTTAAAAAATCAAACAAATAAAGAAAAAAATATAAAAAAGAAAGAAAAGTTATATATATATTAGATAAACTAAAAATGTTAAAAAAGAAAAGGGTAAAATTTAAAAAAAATTAGCAGAAGAAGAAAAAAAATTGAAAAAAGAAAAAAAAATTAAATTAACCGCATGACTAAAGAATCATGCAGAGAAAGCCATGAGTTCCGTGCTTTGCTTTCTCCTCCTCTGGAATTCCGCTGCTCTTCTTGGTAACTGCTTTCCTTGGTAGATGAACTATGTTCTGGCTGGATTTTTTGTTGATCTTCTGGGGGAGGGGCCTGTTGTAGTGACTCTCAATTGTCTTTTCCTGAGGCGGAATTGCACCACCCTTACCGGGGGCCAGACTATGTAATCGGTTCCAGTTTGCTTTCTGGAGCGTTTGTTCCCTGAAGGCTTTCTGTAGAGTTCCGGAGGACGGGAATGAACATGGTGGCCTCCCAGTCTCTGTCCTGGAGGAACCGAGAGCCTGGGGCCCCACTCCTCAGTGCGCCCCCAGAGATCAGCGCCCAATCCTTCCCATATCCCCGGCCTCCGGCCGTACTCTGAGCTCACCCAGCCTGCCACCGGCTCAAGGTAACCCCGAGCTGAGAGTTCAGTCCTTGGCTCTCTCTCTGTAGCTAGCTTCCCTGTTCTAATACCTGCGAGCTCTGCGATACTCCAACACCCCGGATCCTGTGGGACCTGGGGCCACGCTGACCCCATGTGGGCTTCACCCCCGTTTAGCCTCTGGAGCAATGTCCCTCAGTGGAACAGACTTTTAAAAGTCCTGATTTTGAGCTCCGTTGCTCCAGCGCTTGCCGGGAGCTGGCCCCTCCCCCCACGGTCTATTTTCCTGTTGTTTTGAATTCAGTTCTCCACCCAGTCCTACCTTTCAGAAAGTGGTTGATTTTCTGTTTCTAGAATTACTGTTCTTCTTCTCTTCCATCTGCCTTTGGATTTGTAGGTGTCTGCAGTGTTTAGATAAGCTATCTAACTGATCTCCTGCTACCTGATGTAGTCTCAGCCTGCTACTTCTCCGCCATCTTGACTCTGACTATTGATCATTTTTATTTGAACTCTTTTTTCTGCAACTTGATTAAAAGCTATGGAAAATTTTGAAAAGCTCATCTTGGGCAAATTTTTGTAATAAACAATTCACAAATCATATAATTTCAGGCAGTTTACAGAAGTTTAAGTCCATCCATAAATTCTTTCCAGGAAAGATTGCATAGACTATAGAGAAATACCAAGGACTTATTCTAATCAATTAGTAAGCCAGAACCATACTTTGTATGTACCGTACTTTGTGTTCGGTGTAAGAGAATGGTCGAGGTTCATTCTTCTACATATCACTGTCCAGTTTTCCCAGCCCCATTTATTGAAGAGACTGTATTTTTTCCATTGAATATTTTTTCCTGTTTTGTCGAAGATTATTTCACCATAGAGTTGAGGGTCCATATCTGGGCTCTCCACTCTGTTCCGCTGGTCTATGTGTCTGTTTTTATACCAGTACCATGCTGTCTTGGTGATCACAGCTTTGTAGTAAAGCTTGAAATCGGGTAACGTGATGCCGCCAGTTTTGTTTTTGTTTTTCAACATTTCCTTAGCAATTCGGGGTCTCTTCTGATTCCATACAAATTTTAGGATTATTTGCTCCAGTTCTTTGAAAAATATCGGTGGAATTTTGATCAGAATGGCATTAAAAGTATAGATTTCTCTAGGCAGTATAGACATTTTAACAATGTTTATTCTTCCAATCCAAGAGCATGGAACAGTCTTCCATCTTTTTGTGTCTTCTTCAATTTCTTTCATGAGTGTTCTGTAGTTCGAGTACAGTTCCTTTACCTCTTTGGTTAGGTTTATTCCCAGGTGTCTTATGGTTCTTGGTGCTACAGTAAATGGAATCGATTCTCTTATTTCCCTTTCGGTATTTTCATTGTTAGTGTATAAGAAAGCCACTGATTTCTGTACATTGACTTTGTATCCTGCCACGTTACTGAATTGCTGTATGAGTTCTAGTAGTTTGGGGGTGGAGTCTTTGGGGTTTTCCATATAAAGAATCATGTCATCTGCAAAGAGAGAGAGTTTGACTTCTTCCTTGCCAATTTGGATACCTTTTATTTCTCTTTGTTGTCTGATTGCCGTTGCTAGAACTTCTAATACTATGTTGAACAAGAGTGGTGATAGTGGGCATCCTTGTCGTGTACCTGATCTCAACGGGAAGGCTGCAAGCTTTTTCCCACTGAAGATGATATTTGCTGTGGGTCTTTCATAGATAGATTTTATGAAGTTCAGGAATGTTCCCTCTATCCCTATAATTTGAAGCGCTTTCATCAGGAACGGATGCTGGATTTTGTCAAATGCTTTTTCTGCATCAATTGAGAGGGCCATGTGGTTCTTCTCTCTTCTCTTATTGATTTGTTCTATCACAATGATTGATTTGCGAATGTTGAACCAACCTTGCAACCCAGGGATGATATGTTTCCAAAGGCCAAGGAAACAAAAGCAAAAATGAACTTTTGGGACTTCATCAAGATCAAAAGCTTTTGCACAGCAAAGGAAACAGTCAACAAAACAAAAAGGCAACCCATGGAATGGGAGAAGATATTTGCAAATGACAGTACAGACAAAAGGTTGATATCCAGGATCTATAAAGAACTTCTCAAACTCAACACACACAAAACGGATAATCATATCAAAAAATGGGCAGAAGATATGAACAGACACTTCTCCAATGAAGACATACAAATGGCTATCAGACACATGAAAAAATGTTCATCATCACTAGCCATCAGGGAGATTCAAATTAAAACCACATTGAGATACCACCTGACACCAGTTAGAATGGCCAAAATTAGCAAGACAGGAAACAACGTGTGTTGGAGAGGATGTGGAGAAAGGGGAACCCTCTTCCACTGTTGGTGGGAATGCAAGTTAGTGCAGCCACTTTGGAGAACAGTGTGGAGATTCCTGAAGTAATTAAGAATAGATCTTCCCTATGACCCTGCAATTGCACTGCTGGGTATTTACCCCAAAGATACAGATGTAGTGAAAAGAAGGGCCATCTGTACCCTAATGTTTATTACAGCAATGGCTACAGTCGCCAAACTGTGGAAAGAACCAAGATGCCCTTCAACGGATGAATGGATAAGGAAGATGTGGTCCATATACACAATGGAGTATTATGCCTCCATCAGAAAGGATGAATACCCAACTTTTGTAGCAACATGGACTGGACTGGAAGAGATTATGCTGAGTGAAATAAGTCAAGCAGAGAGAGTCAAGTATCATATGGTCTCACTTATTTGTGTAGCATAACAAATAACATGGAGGACATGGGGAGATGGAGAGGAGAGGGAGTTGAGGGAAACTGGAAGGGGAGATGAACCATGAGAGACTATGGACTCTGAAAAACAACCAGAGGGTTTTGAAGGGGCGGGGGGGTGGGAGGTTGTGGAACCAGGTGGTGGGTAATAGGGAGGGCACGTACTGCATGGAGCACTGGGTGTGATGCCAAAACAATGAACACTGTTATGCTGTAAATAAACAACAACAACAAAAAAAAAGACAAGGGTTTGGCTTAGCTTAAATTCTAAAAAACAAAAAACTAAATAAAGCCAATATCTTCCTGGAAAGAGAAATCTGGACACCAACACTCCAAAGGAACAAAAGGAATAAGCAAGGAGAATGGGAAGAGAAACTCAAATCAGGTTATATGTTCTTCCCAGGTATGTCTGAATGACCCCTAAACTTGATATTAATGGTAAATAAATAAATTTACGTTATTAAAACATACAAAATCTAAAAAGAGGAAAGAAGTTACAGAGAAAGAAAACAGCAAACAGAAAACCGAGAGAAAACCAATAACTAAAAGTTATACCTAAGTCCAACCAGATCAATAATTGTATTAGATGTTAATATTCTATATACTTTGGTTGAAAGGTTGAAATTAGATCAAAAAACAACAAAATCAACTCTTGAGCATCTAGATAGGTGTAGACAATGGTAGGTGTTCAGCAACCAGTCTCTTAAAATTTCCAAACTGGTAAATAACAGAGTATAAAAAGAAAAATCAACAAATCACAACAATGTGGTTTCATATACTCCTGCCTTACCTCCATTCTGCCTTAATTCTTTTAGTGAGCAAAGACAGAGGAGGGATACCAGGAAGGAGTCTGATAGGGAGTGGGAGGAAACAACAAAAAGATTAAGGTCTTCTTAAATCTGAAAATTCTGGGGGCGCCTGGGTGCTCAGTGGTTTAAGTCTCTGCCTTCCACTCAGGTCATGATCTCAGGGTCCTGGCAGTGGGGAGCCTGTTTCTCCTTCTCTCTCTGCCTGCCTCTCTGCCTACTTGTGACCTCTCTCTCTGTTAAATAAATAAATAAAAATGTGTTTAAAAAATCTGAAAATTCTACTAAGCATGATACGCTCTAGTTCCATCCATGTCGTCGCAAATGGCATGATTTCATTTCTTTTGATGGCTGCATAGTATTCCATTGTGTATATATACCACATCTTCTTTATCCATTCATCTGTTGATGGACATCTAGGTTCTTTCCATAGTTTGGCTATTGTAGACATTGCTGCTATAAACATTCGGGTACACGTGCCCCTTCAGATCACTATGTTTGTATCTTTAGGGTAAATACCCAAGTAGTGCAATTGCTGGGTCATAGGGTAGTTCTAAAAACGCAATGGGACAATCAGCGTGTTAAACAGAGAACATTTTTTCTAAGGGTCTAAAACCTCCTGTAAATGGCTTACCTTGTGATTTAAAAAGACTTTGTTTTTAACGGAAAGATTCAGTTGAAAAGAAAACAATCAGTTGAAAGGGGCAAGTATGGTTTAAAGGGATTCTGTTCCAAACCTATGGCTTCTAGGAAAGAAAAAGTGCTAAGTTAAAGAAAAAGGACTTTTTGGTAATTAAATGGTGAAGTGGAAAAGAAAAATAATTGCCATTAAGCTAGGAATCTGGTAAAATACCACAACATTAAAAAAAAAAAGAATGAACAACAGAAATATAAAGTTCATTGCAGAAAATAAGAAATTGAAATTCACACAAATCAATTGAGACCCATGTTTAACACCTATTAAATAAACAAAAAGGCATAAATTAGGAGAAAATTCTAAGTCTACACTTCAAACAAAATTAAGTACAGTTGCCCCTTAATAACCCAATGTGAATTTAAACTGTGTGGGCCCACTCTCATGCAGATTTTTAAAAATAAGTATATTGGAATTTCTTTTTGGAAATTTGCAACAATTTGAAAAAATTAGTAGGTGAGCCAAATAGCCTAGAAACACACAAATAAAAAAGAAATAGAAAAGGCCATTGTATTGTTAAGAATACAGTATGTAATACATGTACAAAGTATGTGTTATTCTATGGTATATGTTATTGGTAATGCTTCTAGTCAACAGTAATCTATTAATAGTTAAGTTTTGGGGGAGTTAGAAGTTATATGTGGATTTTCAACTGCTTGGGGGTGGCATGGCACCCGTAACCACTACGTTGTTTAAGAGTTAACTGTATACTCAAACTAATATGAAAACTACCTTGATTCAGAATGAAAATCTAGAATGAAATAGACACAAATGGGAAGAAATGAAAAAAAGAACTGAATGAATTTAGGAGATGGAAGAAGGCATATTTAACTCAGGAAAAAAAATTACATTGTGTCCAAGGGAGAAAAGATTCAAGTGAATCTTTGATTCACTTTGAGACATTGGAGAAAGGAAGGAAAACAATCCAGATAGCAAAGCTAATGGAGTTAACATAACAGGGTGAAAAAGAGAGAAGTGGAAATGCAAGACTAGCACAGAAAGAATACTATTTATATTACCTCAGAATCCTTGATGAAAAACTAATAATAGTAAAACAATAGACCAGAATCAATATTTAAATCTATAATGCAGAGCAACCCTCTGGAAATAGAAACATAAACCCATTAAAAGTTAACCCAGAACAATCAACCCTGAGGTCCATCACATTAAAATTATTAGATTTCAAAGGTCAAATAATATACTCAAAGTTTTCAGGACAAATGATCATATGACTTGAAAAAACCTGACTAGCAATTTTAAGAACAACATACAAAGTCAGGCAACAATGGAGTAATAGAGACTTTTTTTTTTAAAAAACTCAAATTGTGAACCAAATAATATCCAGCTAAGTTCTCCTTCAAATACTCTCTTTAATTCTTGAAAACAAATTTCTTTCTTTTTTAAAAAAATTTAATTAATTTATTTATTTGACAGAAAGAGATCACAAGTAGGCAGAGAGGCAGAGAGAGGTGGGGGAGACAGAATTCATTAATTCTGCTGAATTCATTAATTTCTCAACTTTTAAAATTTTCTAATATTAAGTTTTAATGTTACAATTCCATATATATACACGTGTGTATATACTCATATATATGTATACATATACATACACATATACATATATATATTTGAAAGAGAGATAGTGTATGAGTGCTGTAAAGAAATCTGAATAAAATTAAACAAAAATAAATTTCATAAGCCAATTCAAAAAGACATATGGAAGAAGAAATACACAGTCATTATCAAGATGATAAATAAAAATTATACTGAGAAAGGACTTCCCATATAAAATGTCAACCATAACAAGAAGCTATAGAAATTAAAACAAGCTGCTACATTTTTTAAATGTCATATCTCTACTGATTCAGGCTCATTTCTGATAATTTAACTTTCAAAAAACATACTGGCAAACACACATAGGCAATGATGTATGTATTAGGGATATCACTGTTTATAATAGAAAAGAGTAAAAAAATAACATAGTCTAAAATAACATTAGTAGAGTCTGAATAGAATACTATGCAGGAATTAAAATACCAGTATTCTATAAGTATTTAACTGGAGCAATCTTCAAGATTATACGTTTGTAGTTAAGTACACAAACACGAGAACTAAATTATGCAGATTTAAATTCTGGCTTTACCACTCACTAAACCATATCACTTTTGCTGGTTAACTCATCACTCTATATCTCAGTGTCCTCATTTTTTAACATGGATAAGTCAAAGTATAGACACATAGGTATGAGTAGGTGGAGTATAGAAGATTCTTAGGGTGGTGAAATATTCTGTATGATGTCATAATGATGAATATATGTCATCAAACACTTATCCAAACCCATGGAATGCATACCACGAGGAGTGAATACTTAAAAAATCTGTGGATTTGGGGTGATATGTTCATGTCAGTTCCTCCTGGGTTAAAACAAAAAGCATCATTCTGGTGGATGCGGGAGGATATGCAAGTGTAGGGGCAGTGTAAATATGGGGCTTATCTATATCTCTCTCTCAATTTTTTTTTTATTTTATTTATTTGACAGAGAGAAATCACAACTAGGCAGAGAGGCAGGCAGAGAGAGAGGAGGAAGCAGGCTCCCGGACCCTGAGATCATGACCTGAGCCGAAGGCAGAGGCTTTAACCCACTGAGCCACCCAGGCGCCCCCCTCTCTCTCAATTTTGTTGTAAACCTAAACCTGTTTTAAAAAACAAATTCTTAAACACATAACAAAGAGAATCCATTTACGTTCTTTGAACAGTGACTATGACACAATGAGTTTTTCTGTCTCCTAAAATAATTATTGCTTATTCTTACAGAAAGAGGAAAAAAAAAAGCAAGGAACAGTTCTACATAGTATGCTATCAATTAAAAAATGTATTTATATGTTTTTATGTACATAAACACATATATCATTTGTGTGTGTGTGTGTGTGTGTGTGTGTATGTATCCCCAGGGAGTATAAAATAAAATAAATTGATAAATATACTTACCACTACATGTAAAAATATATCTATCTTTATGGCTATACAATGTGGAGAGAAGGCAATAGGAGGAAACATAAATTCTGATATAATTTGCAGCTATGTATGCTATCTTTGCATTAATTTCCAAAAATCAAATTAAAGGCTTATTTTAAAATAGCATGGTAACATGGTATTTATGTTGAAATAAACAATTTAGGTCATTGGACAATCAAGATAGAGCTAGTATAAAAAATCCATGTATGTGTGGAAATTTAGTATAAAATAATGGTTGCTCTTCAAGTTAGAGACCATTTTTTCCATTCAAAAGCAGTGAATTTCAGGATGAGTGATGAATGGTCCTTTTCATCATGGGACCATAAACAAAAGCCAGGAGAACCTATGCTTGCAAATTTTTTTTCTATCAATTTAGCAGAAATATAGAGACACTTCTATTACTTAATAAGAGATGATGTAGTTTCTGATAAGTGCACTTGTGTCACAGTTTAATTGTAGTTTTTCTTAAAACTTTTTTTTTCCTTAAAAAAATTTCAGAATATCTTCATGCTTAGGCTGCATATTTGTTTTCTTAATGTGTCTTTTGGTTCCAGATATGAAGTAGCTTGTATCAGATAACTTTCCCTAAAGGAAAATAACTAAAGGTTGTATAAAAGTACAAAAGAACATCTTTTGCAATTCATTTGACCAATCAAAGTAGCCAAAACTTGAGGGATGATCTCATAGAAAAGGGAAAATAAAACAAAACAAAACAAAATGCATCCCCCAAGTCTAGATATACAGGGCAAAGGGGAAAGTATGTATACAAAAAGCGACAGCCAAGAGGTTAAATCACCAACCAAAGCATTTGGCAGCCTTATGATATTAAGGAAACAAACAAACAGAAATTGAACTTCAGAGATTACCAAGGAACCAAATAACTAGCCCAGGGTTTTATTTAAGACTCTTAAAGCATAACAGTCTAAGAGGTAGAGCAAATCAGAAATAGGCCAGCACCACAAACACTAAACTCCAGCCTCAACTCACCTTAATCTCTGATTAGATCACAATAACTGCCTGCCAGAGGTAGATCATTTATGCAAAAAATTATATTTCATAGCCTCCACACAATTTTTATACATAATAGCCAGCAGCAAACAAACAAACAATTGTCAAGTCTGACAAGAGACAGTACGAACTGGTTAAAAATTAAGATACTAAAAACAGGAAACAGAAATGGACTCATAAGTAAATCAAGAAAGTGGAGCTCAGTGTCAGTCTTAAAATAACTCATTAAAACTAAAGAAAATAGGTGATTAGATGGAGAATTTTATTAGAAACTTATAAACTTATAAAAAATCTACATCTGAAATACATTAATGGAAATTAAGAAAATAGGGGCGCCTGGGTGGCTCAGTGGATTAAGCCACTGCCTTCGGCTCAGGTCATGATCTCAGGGTCCTGGGATCGAGCCCCTCATCGGGCTCTCTGCTCCACAGGGAGCCTGCTTCCTCCTCTCTCTCTGCCTGCCTCTCTGCCTACTTGTGATCTCTCTCTGTCAAATAAATAAATAAAATCTTAAAAAAAAAAAAGAAACTAAGAAAATAATATATTTAACACAAATGAGAAACAGCATAAGAAGGACTTAGTGAATTGCAAGATAGGTCAAAGAAAATACTTGAGCCAAAGAATAAAGAAATGAGAAGAAAGAAAAAAATACTTCTCAAGAAGAGAGTGTGGAAAGTAATGTAAAAGATGATAAAATCATATAATTTGTATTTAATTGAGATGTCAGAAGAGAAATGGGGAAAGAGGAAAACAACAATGTTTAAATAAATACTATCAAGAATTTGTGACAGTAATAAATGATGTCAAAAAACAGATTCAAATATTTCTAGGAACACCCAGATAGATGAAAGCAAACTAACCTTGGAACATCACAGTGAAAGTGCTCAAACTTAAGATAATAATAGCAATAATAATAATAACAAATTTTGAAATCATCCCCCCAAAACCACTATGTTTTCTGAAAGACTTTAATATATAAAATATATTGAAATTTTAACTGGACAATTCATTAAAGAGGTAAGAGAAATTCCAGTTGAGAATACTATTCTGTAATTAATTCATATCAAACTCATCCTACTTTTTTCCCCAAACTATATTCACATTTTTTTTCTTTCTTTCAAAGTATTATCCCTATCAAAAACTGTCACAAATTTTCTGGTTTAATATGAATTGACTCCTAAAATGTATCATCCAGGTTACTGATAAATAACTTCAACACAATTTTTTTTCCATTTCCTCTTACTGATTTGGTCTTTTAGCTAGAACTTATGAGTGTATATTAGTTTCCTAGTGGTACCATAATAAGTGACCACAAACTCAGTGTTTTAGAAGAGAAATTTATTCCCACATAATTCTGACATCTAAAATCAAGAATTCAGTGGGGCCATGCTCCTGCTAAAGACTTTAAAAAATTATCTTTCTTTGCTAGCCCTGGGTGATCCTTGGTTTGAAGTAGCATAATTCCAACTCTGCCACTGTCTTCACATGGTTTTTTACTTTGTATGTATCATTGTGTGTCCTCTCATCTTTCAAGGACACCAGTCCCTGGATTTAGAGGCCCTCCTAATCTACCATGAGCACATCTAAATTTAACCAATTACATCTTTAAAGATCCTAAATTCAAATTATGTCACACCCTGAAGTTCTGGATAGACATGAAGTTTTGAAGGAAATTATTCAGCCCACTATAGGGTGTGACTGAACAATTAATTTTGTTTGACTATAATCTCTTTTAATTTTTTTCCCTGAAGTTCAATGGCTCATGTTTGAAAGATAGACACCTCACTGTAAGTCAAACAAATTACATAACACAATTTGATATAATTTATTATAATCTTATTTTTAAACTATTTTAAGTGATATATTAAAAATCTTTGGAAAATCAGAATTATTTTCTTGTAAAAAATAGGATTCACATAATGAGATATTACTTCACACCTGTCAGAATGGCTAAAATCAAAAACATAAGAAACAACAACTGCTGGCAAGAATGAGGAGAAGAAATTAGGGCACTGTCAGTAGGAATACAAAGGTATTCCTGGTATGGCCACTGTAAAAATAGTGTGAAAGTTCCTCAAAAACTTAAAAATGGAATTACCATATGATCCACTAATTCCATTACTGGGTATTTAACCAAAAAGCATGAAAACTCTAATTAGAAAAGATATATGCACCCCTATGTGTATCACAACATTATTTACAATAGCCAAGTTGTGGAAGTAGTCCAAGTGTCCTTAAAGAGATGAATGAATAAAGAAGATGTGATATATATGTATGTACGTACACACACATACACACACACACACACACAGAGGAATATTACTGAGTCATAAAAAGAATGAAATCTAGCCATTCTGCAACAACATAGGTGGATCTAGAGGGTATAATGTTAAATGAAATAAGTTGATTAGAGAAAGACAAATACTATATGTTTTCACTCATATGTTAAAGTTAAGAAACAAAATAAATGAACAAAGAAAAAAGAGACAAACCATAAACCTGACTCTTAATTATAGAGAGTAAATTGATGGTTCCCAGAGTGGGGGTGGATGGGAGGATAGGGGAAACAGGGAAGAAGACTAAGGAATTCTTTATGCTGATGAGCACTGAGCAGTACATAGAATTGTTGAATCACTATATTGTACATCTGAAGCTAATCCAACACTGTATTGATTTTGCCAAAATAAATAAACAAACAAATTTAAAAATTTTAAAAAAGGGTTCACATAAACTAGTGAGTTTCAGAACCTTTGGGGAACAGTTTCTATAGTACCATAGTACATGACCTAATTATTCTCCTTTTTCTTACTATTTGTATATAAAATAAAATCCTGAGTGGGTGAAATATTCTAATGAAATTAAAGTATGAAAAGAGTAAAGGAGAAATACAAAACACAAAATTGTAGTGGTTTGTATTGTTGGATTGCTCTTGTCAGGAGTAGGAAATGTGAGATCCTATAGAGAAATTTGGGGAGAATATTTAAGCAGTCAAAAGATTGAAGTTGATCCATTCATCTGTTGATGGACATCTAGGTTCTTTCCATAGTCTGGCTATTGTAGACATTGCTGCTATAAACATTCGGGTACACGTGCCCCTTCGGATCACTATGTTTGTATCTTTAGGGTAAATACCCAGTAGTGCAATTGCTGGGTCATAGGGTAGTTCTATTTTCAACATTTTGAGGAACCTCCATGCTGTTTTCCAGAGTGGTTGGACCAGCTTGCATTCCCACCAACAGTGGAGGAGGGTTCCCCTTTCTCCACATCCTCTCCAGCATCTGTCATTTCCTGACTTGTTAATTTTAGCCATTCTGACTGGTGTGAGGTGATATCTCATACACAATGGAATACTATGCAGCCATCAAAAGAAATGAAATCTTGCCATTTGCGACGACGTGGATGGAACTAGAGCGTATCATGCTTAGTGAAATAAGTCAATCGGAGAAAGACAACTATCATATGATCTCCCTGATATGAGGACATGGAGAAGCAACATGGGGGGGTAGGGGGATAGGAGAAGAATAAATGAAACAAGATGGGATTGGGAGGGAGACAAACCATAAATGACTCTTAATCTCACAAAACAAACTGGGGGTTGCTGGGGGGAGGTGGGATTGGGAGAGGGGGAGCGGGCTATGGACATTGGGGAGGGGAGGGGAACCATAAGAGACTATGGACTCTGAAAAACAACCTGAGGGTTTTGAAGGGTCAGGGGTGGGAGGTTGGGGGAACAGGTGGTGGGTAATGGGGAGGGCACGTTTTGCATGGAGCACTGGGTGTTGTGCAAAAAGAATGAATACTGTTACGCTGAAAAAATAAATAAAATGGAAAAAAAAAAGTAAAAAAAAAAAAAGATTGAAGTTGAAAAGTGGAAAAAGATAAAAAGGTGTAAGGTACAGAAAGGTAAAATAAATTACAGATTGGAGAAGAGGCTCAAGTAAGACATTTAGTGCATTAAAAATGTGCATTAAAAATACATATCCCTAAGCTCTTTAGAATAACTGGATGCTGAAGAATAGCTATTTATTTGTTCAGGGTTCACAATAAAGAACTTAGAGGGGAGTTGCTGAATATGTCTTCTTCCCTGATTTGGATTCATTGAAGAGGTTAGTAATTACAGATGATGGTGTTTAAGTATGTAGAAAATGTAATTCCTACACCTTGTGCTTCTAAAAGCCCCACTAATTGTAAAAGTGATATACAATAATGCCGAAGTACTTCTACATTGAATAGTGGATAAGACCTATATATGTCAGAGCAGAAAATCAGTAAGCATTCAAAGTAATTTTTGCTTAATTAACTTAAATATTTCTACTTTCTATTCATGTCTAACTTGATAGTATAGCAAGTGAATAAAAGAGATGATAGAGGCTGACTTAGGAGACTTTAGTTTATTTATATATAATTTGAATAATAAATGTCCTCATACTTATTTTTAAAGTCACATTATTCACCATTAATAACAGTGCATTTTAGAGTAATTAACAATCAAAAATAAAATTAAATAAGAATGAAAAAATAAATTAAATATTGATCTGAACATTTATTTACTGCAGCTCACCAGGAGGAAAAAGTCCCTCAGGCATGGAGGAAGATGATGAAGAAAATTATCTGTCCAACTCACCCCTTTCCATTTACTTTTTTTTTTAAAAAAAATACATTCACGTTTCTATAGATTTCCTCTGAATTTATCTAAGTCTATTTGATTCTTTCTGCAATTCTTTAACTCTGGCTATTTACACCCAGATAGATTATTAGGATACATATTTTGTGGTTAAAGTAATCCTGACCAAAGTAGACTAATGGGATAGTGCTAGATCACATTTTGATGACCAAAATGTTTTAATGACCTTTTGTAAGAATTAAATTGTTAAAAGAACTTAAGAGCTTTTACAGGAATTTTAATACTGCTACCATTACCCTAGTCAACCATTTTTTGTATCAGATTTACTAAATGAAATTTATTATTTTAAATGAATATAGTGAAATATTTGTAGCAGAAACTAAAGGATCACATAAGACCATATACAGTAAAAACAGCAAATCATCTTATTTTACCATTTTTAAGTGACTACATAATAATCCATATGAATTCTTAAAATGATGGAATTAAATAACATGCTTAGAATAGTCCATGTGTTGACTGTACATAGGTTGAAACATCAAACAACAATTGTTATCCACTAAAAACAAAGACCCAAATCCATTCACTCTGATCAATATAGTCTGAAAAAACAGTTGAATGAACTCAAGTTAAATAAGTCACTATAAATATAAAATTAAGATAAAGAGTCTGTCAATATCTATTTGACTTTGGTACATGATGTGTGTATTTCTGTTAGAAGGTATCTGCTCACAAAAGTGACAGAACTCTGACACCATATTCAAATATTCTATGTCTACAGTTGGCACATGTTCAATGCTAAGAAATAATTTGAACAATTTTCCATTCCCATTTCCTATTGTTTAAGTGATCTCCAATAAAACAGAACAAAATGGAGAAAAATAAATCTAAGTGAATGAATGTAATTTTTATGAGTCATATTGTTTTAGAAAAATAATTCTTCTGTGATTGAAGATTAGTTTATGGCTTTAAAACCATGAATTGCAAGCTATATGTTTGAAAAAAATCCAACAATATTCAGAAGGAAGTTAACTTTGTAAAAACGGTGAAACGACATCTTATCTATTCTAGGGACCCAATAAGGAAAATGTCAAGATGGTTTGATTAATGCCAGAACAATTTTCTCTTCTTGGCTTACATGAATCTTCTTGCTTATATGTTAAGTTCAATTTGACTTCCAAAATATCTATCTTTTGATTTCTCCCCCGTCATTTGTTGTTAGGCACTACTGGAGAAACTAGTGGTCATTTTTGAATGCAAATATACAGCACTAATAAATAAGAAAGACTAAGAGCAATCACAACTTCAGAAATGAATCTGTAAATATAGGAAGTTATTATTTCATTAACCTAAGCGGTCAATGGCCTTAAAATATCATGATTTATCCATTTTGTAAATGGAAACTGTACCAGCTATTGTTCCAAATATGCATCTTAATTCCTAGGGCTTTCACTACAAGGTCCTGTTATTAATATAACAACAAATTCTCTTCATTGTTTTTCTCTATTGTCTTGCAAAAGAGGAATGAATAGGTGCTTGTTGTTTTTAATATAACTAAACACCCAAAGAAACTCCTCTGAAAATTTCATTTTATAATAACATTAATTTTATTGTCATTATATTTTTATTAAAGAAGGAAAAAAGACATTTTTTAAAAAGTTGTCTAGAATGGTGGACTCTTATTTATGAAAATTTAACATATTAAATTATTTAAATAAATAAATGTACTCTGTATATCCCCAGTTTAAATTGTTTTAAGTTTTGTTTCAACTAAAATTAATTAGAATGCAGTCAATGAACTCAGGTTGATATCTACAGTATGTAAAATATAATCTACTATATTTTCATCAATGAGTAAAAGTTGTTGTTAATTATTATCTTTTAGCAGTTAAGGACACACCTTTCTCAGTGGACTTTCTATCTATAGATTGAGATGATAAGGCCTCATGCCTGCACATACCTTTATTCCTAAAGTGTAATCCCAGTGGTCCCTAATAAGTTATCCCACAGTGGTTTATTGGTTTTAGAGGAAAAAAACAAACCTTTTTTACATGTATGTCTTACTTCCAGGACATTGCTACATTCTAGGATATAATGTTGACAAGACAAACATAATCACTCCTTTTACTCAGCATACACTCTATGGTTTAGAATGCATTTTTGGGGGGTGCCTGGGTGGCTCAGTGGGTTAAAGCCTCTGCCTTCGGCTCAGGTCATGATCCCAGGGTCCTGGGATCGAGTCCCGCATTGGGCTCTCTGCTCAGCAGGGAGCCTGCTTTCTCTTTCTCTCTGCCTGCCTCTCTGCCTACTTGTGATCTCTGTCAAATAAATAAATAAAATATTAAAAAAAGAATATTTTTTGTTACTATTATGTCTTACTGTATCTGTAAATCACAGAAAGTGGATCAATGCCTCAAAAGTGGCTCAAGAAAGTAAAAATGTTAACAGCTTTATTGAAGTATAAATTATATAATGATGTGGAGGCCGAGAAAATTAAGGCCACCCCACTTCAAGTTTAGCTGATGTGGGAAACGGAGGCAGAAGAAAAACTCCCTGGTAGGTGCAGAGCCTCATGATACTTTGAGAATCTCAGGAACCGACAGGTATTGCAGGCATGTCTGATGGCAAGTACGTGGCTTGGCTTCTGGCCTGGAGATGCTACTAAAAAGTTCAACCTAGAGATTCCTTATAAAAAGTTCCAGCAAAGCAGATTCTAAAAGACTATATGATTATTCACTGTTCTTGCATGAGCTTATGTAAATAATTAGGCCAAGTTTGTGAAAACTGGACTTTTTTTTTCAAATGAATTAGTCCTGATTTGACTATCTCTGGAAATGAGGGTTATTTTAGAGAGAAAAATTATGTTCTAATAATACACCTTTATGGGTGTTAAATTCTAAATCTGATTGTCTTTAAATGCTCGTTTACCTAAATTAGACAACTTGAGGTAAACTTCAAAGAAGTTGCACAAAGGCTCATTTAGACAATCTTGCTTTTGCCAGTCAGTCAGCCCCAGATATGAGGAGCATTTGGGAATTACAAACAGCCTAACTGAGTGCCCCAGCATTGGCCATCCCAGATGTTAACAAGCCCTTCCACTTGTATGTGGATGAAGAGGCAGGGGTGGCCAAAGGAGTTTCGACTCAGACTCTGAGGCCTTGACAAAGGCCAGTAGCCTATCTTAACAAGAAACTAGATCCAGTAGCAGCTGGGTTCCCCCTTGCCTCCACATAATTGCTGCCATGGCCTTCCCAGTCAAGGATGCAAGTAAATTGACTATGGGTCAAAATCTCACCTTGACCACCACTCACGCTATCGAGGGCCTTCTCCAGACTCCACCAGACCGGTGGATGACAAACGCTGGAGTGACGGGGTATCAGGCCCTCCTCCTTAACAATGACTGCTCAGTCTGTACTCCAGTTACAGCAGGCATTACAGTCTGTCTAACCCATACAGGGATCCTAACTGCCCACACTGAGATGGAGACAGAGCTGGAACTACGTCCTTACCAACCCGGGGACTTGGTTTGGATTGGCTGCTGCCAAGTGGAAAACTTGGAGCCTCACTGGAAGGGACCCTACCTCGTGATCCTGACCACTCCTACTGCTCTCAAAGTCGACGGATTACTCCCTGGGTCCACTACCCCCACGTCCGGCCAGCTGACCCACTCGCTGTTCTCAAGGACTTTGTTCCAGAATGGAAAAGTCAGCCTGACAAGGAAAATCCCCTAAAGCTAAGACTGTGCCATTCTCACGTACCCCACTGATGTTACTCATACTATGCCCTCTTCTTACACCAGTGCGTGGAATGAAAAGTAACCCTCATTATCCCCCTTCTCCTCTTTACCTTTGGGCCCTGCATTAAACAGAGTCAGTACAGTTCAACTCATGTTACTCAGACAGCAATACCAACCACTGGACTTTATTGCTGAAGCCAGCTTGGACCCATGATTGGGTCCTACCTTAGGTTCCTCTGAGAGGGGGAAATGTGGAGGCCAAGAAAAACAAGGCTGTACCCACCTTGAGTCTAGCCCTGACATAAGTGCAGCCATCTTGATGTTCCAGATTATCACAAAATATTTCTTGGGTTCTGACCTACTCAGGTTAGCACTTTAAACAGTCCCTCTCTCCTTTAATGATTGATTTAAACCCCTGGACTCAGCTGCCTCTGTCTTTCATAACTCCCCTACACATTCCTTAACTGATTAATGTTGACCCGAGTAGGTAGGGACAACTCTACACCCCTATTCAGCAGGAAGAAGTTACAGAAGATGAGACCTTCCACCTTCAACAACCTTAAAGATTTAAGGGTCAAAATTGTTCAGGGGGAAATGTGGAGGCCGAGAAAATTAAGGCCATCCCACTTCTAGTTTAGCTGATGTGGGAAACAGGGGCAGAAGAAAATCATTAAAATTCCTCACCTACTGACAAGCCTTTGAAACAGACAAAGTGGCTCTCCCCTGGGGACTCAACTGCCCTCACCTTGAGGTTTTGCTAAAGACAATCCTAGCCTGACTGACCCCCTGCTCCAACAGGTCCAACCAGGATCCTGTAAGTCTACTTTAACGATTCCTTATCTCTAAACTTCCAAGATAGTGTCCAGAATCATTCCCAAGCATATGGCCCACTGATATACATCTAAAGGGTTTCACGAGAAGATTTTTATTATTGGTAATAAATAACCTTTCTCCCAATAATAGCTAGCTCCTCAAGGTCCTGGAGACCTTGCTTCCAAAAATCCTTGGAGACTTACATCATCCATAATCCCCTTTGTCCTCACCCACCACCGAGTCCACCCCTACTCTGTCTTTAAAAATTCTGACTGTAATCTGGTTCCGGGTCCAAGTCTGTACTCCACTGTGTTGGATATACTTGGGCCCAAGCTTAAGCTTGTCAAATAAACCCTCGTGTGATTGCATCAGTGCTTGGCTCCTTGGTGGTCTCTCGGACGTGAAAACTCAGGCATAACAATCAAATACACTCATTCATTCATTCATTCATTTTAAATTCCAGTATAAGTAGCATACAATGTCATATATTTCAGGTGTACAATACAGTGATTCAACAATTCTATGCATTGTTCTGTGCTCTTCACCGTAAGTGTACTCTTAATCCCTTTCACCTATTCCCCCAATCCCCCCACCCAATTCCCCTCTGAGAACCATCAATTTATTCTCTATAGTTAAGAGTCTGGTTATTGGTTTGTCTTCTTTTTTTCTTTGTTTTGTTTCTTAAATTTCACATATGAGTGAAATCATATAGTATGTCTTTCTCTGATGAACTTATTTCAGTTATTGTGATAACCTCTAGATTCATCTGTAGTTGTAAATTACAAGACTTTGTTATTTTTTATACTGAGTAATACTAGAGTGTGTGTATGCCTGTAATTCTGATATGTATGAGGTAATGTCTCATGTGGTTTTGATTTGCATTTCTCTGATGTTGAGTAATGTTGAGCATCTTTGCTCAACAGATGGTCTGTTGGCCATCTTATCTCTTCTTTGGAGAAATGTCCTCTGCCCCTTTTTAATTGGATTATTTGTGGGGTTTTTTGGTGTTGAGTTGTGTGAGTTCTTTATATATTTTGGATTATAACACCTTATCAGATATACCATTTACAAATGTCTTTTCCCATTCAGTAAGTTGTCTTTAGTTTTGTTGACTGTTTCCGTTGCTGTGCAGGAGCTTATTTTGATGTAGTCCCAATAGTTTATTTTTGCCAAAGGATATTTGCACATACCTGCACATAAACTAAAAAAAAAAAAAAAAAAAAAAGTTGTTAGAGCTAATATCAAATAAATGACTGCTTATGTTGTTGTCTTCTAACAGTTTGGTGGTTTCAGTTCTCACATTTATGTTTTTAATCCATTTTTAATTTATTTTTGTGACTGGTGTAAGGAAGTGGTCCAGTTTTCCCGGTACCATTCATTGACAAGGTCATCTTGTTCCCTTTGTATATTCCTGCCTCCATTGTCATAGACTAATTGACCATGTAAGTGAAGGTTTATTACTGGCCTCTCTATTGTGTTCCATTGATCTGTATGTCTATTTTTGTGCAACTACTATATTGTTTTGATTACTAAAACTTTGTAGTATATCTTGAAATCTGGAATTACGACACAACCAACTTTGTTCTTTCTCAATACTGCTTTGGCTATTTGGGGTATTTTTTGTGGTACCATACTAATTTTAGGATTATTTGTTCTAATTCTGTGAAAAATGTTGGTATTTTAATAGGGACCACACTGAGTATGAAGAATGATTTGGGTGGTATGGAAATTTTAACAATATCAATTCTTCCAAACCATGAGCATTGAATATCTTTCCATCAGTTTGCTTTGTCTTCAATTTCTTTCATCAGTATTTTATAGTTTTCAAAGTACAGGTCTTTGGTCACCAAAAGTTCTCTCCCTCCTATTTGTGCATAGCTAAGTTTTTGGCAACTGAACAAACTTGCAGTTTAAGTGTTCCTACTGATTTATGGATTAAACAGTTTCTGTTCTAAGCAAAATGTATCCTGGCTGTAACTTTTTTGGATTAATTTGTTCTCCAGATTTGGAAATATTGGTTTACCTGCAAGTTTAGTTCTCTGATGGGTCCAATAAAAGTTAGTGTTTTTCAATTTAATCTGCCTTTTCTTAATGATTTTCTCTTAGGTTCTCATGTAAAGTTCACTGTAATTCTTATCCTTATTCTTACTCATGTAGGATGTCACCACCCTCCCCAATCCCTATCTTTTCTCAAGACTTTTCTCATTTGGTTTTCTTCAGTGTGGTTATGATATTACTGGTTTTTTTTTTTTTAATTATTACTACCTTTTTTTTTCTGAGCTTCCTGTATTATTTTGTTGTCTATCATTACTTTTAGAAATTTTTTATCTATTATACTTCAAGTATTTCATCTGCTCCATTCTTTCTTCTCTTTCTGGCATTTCAATTATTAATATTATACCATATCATGTTGTCCCATGGTTTGTGTTTGGTCTATTCTACTCTTTATTTCTTTTCTTTGCTTTCTTTCTTCTTCCTCCCTCCCTCTCTTCAATCCTTCCTTTCTTTTTCTTTACTTTCTTCTCCCCTGTTTTTATATTAGTTTTGGAAGTTTCTGCTGACATATTTTTAAAGCCACTGATTCTTTTTTTTTTTTTAATTTTATTTCTTTTCAGTGTACCAGAATTCATTGTTTATTCACCACACCCAGTGCTCCATGCAACAGTGCCCTCCTTAATACCCACCACCAGGCTCACCCAACCTTCCTCCCCTCCTCCTCCCAAAACCCTCAGTTTGTTTCTCAGAGTCCACAGTCTCTCATGATTTGTCTCCACTTACAATTTCCCTTAACTCACTTCTCCTTTCCATCTCCCACTGTCCTCCATGTTATTCCTTATGCTCCACAAGTAGGTGAAACCATATGATAATTGACTCTCTCTGCTTCACGTATTTCACTCAGCATAATCTCTTCCAGTCCTGTCCATGTTGATACAAAAGTTGGGTATTCATCCTTTCTGATGGAGGCATAATATTCCATTGTATATACAGACCATATCTTCTTTATCCATTCGTCGGTTGAGGAGCATCTTGGTTCTTTCCAGTTTAGCAACTGTGGCCTTGCTGCTATGAACACTGGGGTACAGATGGCCCTTCTGTTCACTACATCTCTATCTTTGGGGTAAATACAGAGTAGTGCAATTGCAGGGTCATAGGGAAGTTCTATTTTTAATTTCTTAAGAAATCTCCACACTGTTTTCCAAAGTGCCTGCACCATCTTGCATTCCCACCAACAGTGTAGGAAGGTTCCCCTTTCTCCACATCCTCTCCAACACTTGTTGTTTACTGTCTTGTTAATTTTGGCCATTCTAACTGCTGTGAGGTGGTATCTCAATGTGGTTTTGATTTGAATCTTCCTGATGGCTAATGATGATGAACACTTTTTCATGTGTCTGTTAGCCATTTGTATGCCTTTGGAGAAGTGTCTGTTTATGTCTTCTACCCATTTTTTGGTGTGATTATCTGTTTTGTGTGCGTTGAGTTTGAAAACTTCACAGGCAACATGATGGTAATAAAAACGTATCTTTCAATAATCACTCTCAACATGAACAGCCTAAACGCTCCCAAAAAACAGCACAGGGTTGCAGGTTGGATAAAATGACAGGACCCGTCCATATGTTGTCTACAAGAGACTCATTTTGAATCTAAAGATACATCCAGACTGAAAGTGAAAGGATGGAGAAGCATCTTTTATGCCAATGGGCCTCAAAAGAAAGCTGGGGTAGTCATTCTCATATCAGTAAATTAGATTTTAAACTAAAGACTGTAGTCAGAGATAAAGACACTACATCATTCTTAAAGGGTATATCCACCAGGAAGATTTAACAATTGTAAATATTTATGCCCCCAATACAGGAGCCAGCAACTACATAAAACAACTGTTAATCAAGATAAAGAGTCATAGTGATATGAATACATTAATAGTAGGGGATCTTAACATGCCACTTTCAGTAATAGACAGATCATCCAGGCAGAAAATCAATAAAGAAACAAGAGCATTGAATGGCATGTTGGACTAAATGAAGCTCATAGATATATACAGAACACTCCACCCTAAAACAATAGAATACTCATTCCTCTTGAGTGCACATGGAACTTTCTCCAGAATAGACCACATACTGGGTCACAAATCAGGGTTCAACCAATATCAAAAGATTGAGATTATTCCCTGCATATTCTCAGACCACAATGCTTTGAAACTGGAACTCAACCACAAGGAAAAGTTTGGAGGGAATTCAAACACTTGGAAGCTAAAGACCACCCTGCTTAATAATGTTTGGATCAACTAGGAAATCAAAGAAGAACTTAAACAATTCATGGAAACTAATGGGAATAAAGACACTTTTGTCTAAAATCTATGGGATATGGCAAAGGCGGTCCTAAGGGGGAAATACATAGTCATCCAAGCCTCCCTCAAAAAAAAATTTGAAAAATCCAGAACACACCAGCTCTCTTTACACATTAAACAACAAATTAAGCCAACTCCACACACAAGAAGGGAAATAATCAAGATTAGAACAGAGATCAATGAGATAGAAACTAGAGATACAGAAGAACACATCAATGAAACTAGACGTTGTTTTTTTGAAAGAATCAATAAGATCAATAAACCATTGGCCAAACTAATCCAAAAGAAAAGAGAGGGGACCCAAATTAATAAAATTATGAATGAAAAGGGAGAAATCACGACTAACACCAAGGAAATAGAAACAATCATCAGAAATTATTGTCAACAGTTATAAGGCCACTGATTCTTTCTCTCATTGTGTTGATTCTACTGAAAAACCATCTAAGTACTCTGTATCTTTTTATGTTTTTGATTTCTAGCATTTCCTTTTGATTCTTAGAGTTGCCATTTCTCTGCTTATACTACTCATCTGTTCTCACATATTGTCTGTTAGAGTTCTTAATATATTAATCATAAATGCCATCCCTAAAAATTCAGACGTCTGTATCAGATCTGAGTCTAGTCTTCAGACTGTGTTTTTTTTGTTAGTTTTGCTTTTCATTTCAGTGGGCCTTAAGTTGTATCTTAAGGCCATGACCTTCACAAGCATTTGTCTAGTGATACAGACTTTTTTCCTCCTCTCCCTTACTCCACTCTCTGGAGTATTCCCATATGATTTCACTGAAGTCCTGACTCCTGTTTCCTTGTTCTTGGCCCCCTTAGGTGAGGCAGAAAGTCTACAGGAATGGAGGAATTTTGCTACCTCTAACTGGGATGAAGCTCTAGAAAACCCTTTTCTGTTGGCTTTTGTTATGGAAGAAACTTCCAGTTATATGTCAAAATGCTTAATCTTCTTCCCTTGCCAGAGCCAGAAGAGATCTTTCTCATATCTTCCCTTTGAGAACCTACTGGGATTCCTGGAGAGAGCCCACAAAAGAGTAGGTCCATCTAAGTCTATTACCCTCAATACTTTCTTCACTCTCTGCTATTTCACACTTAGCCTTAAGCTATTCATCAAAATTATCACTGCTGTGTTTCATTAAATTTCTATAGACTTACTAACTTTAACTTTAAATTTAAATTTCTATTGACCTATTGAGAGGCTTATGTTTCAGATAGATAGACCTTGGCTATATCTTTGTGGATAAGCCTCTGTTTCTAAATTTGGATATATGATTTACTGTGCTACCTGTTTCAGATGGGACCCAGGAAAGTCCATACTTTCAGTCTGTCTTTATTTTATTTTAGTTTTTTAACTAGGGATGGAACTAGGAATCTGTAAGCTCTGTACATGCCAGAATTCAAACTGGCAATCCAGCCCATTCCTGTTTATTCATCTTTTCTGGCCTTTCTTCCTCTTCCAGACACCTAAATACTAAACTGCCTTATTAGGTTCTATGTGGTTTTCCTTTTCTATCCATACTCAATAATTAAATGAAATTTTACAAACCTGTGGCTTTAATGCTATCTAAGTGATTACAATTTCCAAATTTCTTAGACTCATACAGTCAATAAAGTGAACCTTAGACTCATACACTCAATAAACTCTTGAATTCCTTATGCACAATGTCACATATCTAATTGTGTTTGGGTTGGAAAAGGGGTGGATATTAAATTTTCTGTAGAACATCTACAGAATTGCAGTTTAAGAAGAGGGAGAAATAAGATTTATGTCAAAAATACGGCATGCATAGAATCACTGACCCTGGAGGCAGGCTGTCAGTCAATGCCCATACCCCCAAGAAATACTTATCAAAAGAATGGAGAATAATTTGCACTAAATTTATGGCTAGCTATTTACATATACTATGAATTTCATTCATATTACTTTAAAATACATGTCATTAATAAAAATATTTCAAAATTAAACTATCATTTCAGTTTTATTAGAATTTGTTTTCATATATTTCATATATATGGTATCTTCTAAAAAAACCTTAAATATATTAAGCTTAAAATATTTTAAAGAAATTTCTGCATAAAACATTTTCATTTTATTTTTCTTTAAAGACTAACTGCTAAGGTCTCAGTGGGATGTTGTGTCAAGAATGACAGATAATTCCTAAAGAAATTCTAAGGCTTTAGTTAAAAAGAAGGGAAAACAATGATCTATGAGGAAATGAGAGAATGAAATTAAGAGACTACTGCAATGCATATAATTTAAATCTTTTTTGTTTTTTCAAGTAAACCAATATAAATTTTTGGAATACAGTATGTCCCTTTCTGTTATTTTTAGCAAAATGGATTCCTTGCTGTGGTAAGTGGAGCAATTGTTAATTTCAGCTTAAAATGGATTCTACCAGAGCAGTAGGTAGTGTTTTCATTTAAGCTGCTAAACAGTTATTTGGTGCTATAAATTGTCCCCAATACTATGCTAAATATTTTTTCTTTATAAAAAGTAAAGTTATTATAAGAATTGAAATAACAGTTGTTGGTTGCCCTACACTTGTTATATTTTCTGATTTAATCTTCAAGATAACATACCAATGCAGGTATCATAAGCATATTTTACTGATATAAAAACTGAGTCCCAGAGAGATTATCTTAACCCAAGCACCATGGAAACTATGTGCCAAACTGATTTGGCCCGAGTTCTCTGGGATTTCAAACTCCCTCTTCTTGTATAATATTAGGTGCATACAATTGGATACTACTGTACATTTATGTTTAGGTTCAACCTAAGAGAACACATTCATATGTAAATATTAGCATGAATTCAATATTGTGATATTGATTAGGCAACTATTTAATGTAGCATTCAATTGTGGATACTTTGAGATCAAAAGGGATGTTATTAACTATGCCTTGGCAACAAACATAAACCACGACTACTCTAATCATCCTAGTAATCATTCTAGGACATATGTCTACCTAAAATTAGTAGAATTCTAGTATAATACATTATACTACAAACTAGAGAATGTTATATGGTAAAATGAACATAGCACTTATTTTATTCCTACTTACAGTGACTTAATGATTTTTGGTACTATAACCAAAATCAGAGAACGAGATAATGTCTATGATATTATCTTGTATATAAAGTTGTCATTGTCTCATATGTTTAATAAACCTACTCTTTACTGATTGTTTTTATGTGAAAAAAACAATGATGAGTGCCAAGAGAATATGATAATATTTCAAGTACTGGATAATCCCAGAAATGTCTTTTTTAACAAATAGGCTTAAGCCAATGATCAAAATATTGGTACTGATTATAATTTTAATCCAGTGGTTACTGCTTTGACTATAATTCAGGTTGGAGATTACTTTTAACAAAAAATAAATTGCATGATTTAGTGGTTATGCATCATCAATTTCTATTACGATAGTTTTAATGGGCAAACCAGAAGAATATTCTTTCAAGGGTCCTAATCTACATGGTTCACAAATTCTAATAGTTTCACTACAAAATGTCTTAGCTGCAAGTTAAGCTTTAAGGAAAACATGATGTCCCAAATATGAAGAAATCAGCTTTAAAATGTTTTTGCTACTAAATATTCTTTCTATATACATCTTATTTAACATTAAATAAAAACATTTCATTTCTCAAACTTAGTAAAATGTAATATAGTACCAATAATAAAAGGAATTTCTAAGAATCAGATTGCTACAGCATCTGTTGATCACTTAATACCATATTGAAATATAAATGTAAAAAGAAAGAAAATAGCAGATAATAGCATAAACACAAATAAGAATTTGTGAATTTTTTTTTGAGAATGAAAAACACTTTATTTAAATATGCTTTCTAATTTGCCTTGTGGTTAACACATTCTGCCTTTTAAAAATTCCAACTTAAATTATATTTATAATCATGTAGTGAGTACCAAATATAGCTTAAATAGCACATATACAGCCTCTCAAAACTTGTGTTTAGTATATAGTTATTTGCAAACTCAGAGATCATCTGAAAAAAAAAAGCCTAAACATTTAACCATAAGAGTCCAATCTACTGTACTTGAATCTATTATGAGATACTACTTTTCTCATTTTTTCTATGAAAAATTTTTTTCTATGAAAAGAATCCACTCATATAACAGTTAACACTTAGTTTTTGTTTTGCCGTAGTCTTTAAGATACAATTTCATACATGACCCCTCAAAAACAAAGAAAATAAAAAAGCTCCCAAGAATTCTGGGATATACCCTCTCATGATTATGCTATCAAAGAGAACAACAACACTATATATATATATATATATATATATATATATATATATATATAATAAAAACCTTATCAACAATGCAGTTGTCCTGTTAGATGAAGCAAATCACCACATTTCTTGCACCTTCACGTCCTTATTTTTATAATAATTATTTTTTGTGCTTGCATCACCAGGATATAGAATATAGTCTCAGTAGAGCTCTTGGCAATCATGGCTCTACTGGCTTGGTGAACACATCTGAAGAAGTATATTGACACTTCATTTTAGCTATGTATTTTATATAGCATCTTGTCTTAAAAGACTCACTATACTAAGGATACAGACAGAGCTGCTTTATATGTTTCAATCTTTAAAGTAAATGGAAGCTATGAGCTTGGAAGAGATAAACTGGATTTCTGAAAAAGTATGAGATTCAGTCCACATTTGAATTGCTCAGATTATATTTTAATGGAAAATGAAGCTTGAAAAGAAGAAATGGGCATGTCATTAAAATATCTAATTCAAGATGGTAGTCACAACCCAATCATGCTGCCTTTGTCTCTTTCAAGCTTTAAAAGTTTTATTTTTCAAATATTATACTGTATTGAAGCATGGAAATCCTCCCCAAAGGCTATAGTCAAATAGTGCGTTGTAATACTAATGTTTATATCTTGGAAACAGTTGCTGGAATGTGCTTCCTAAAGAAATGGATCTTGAAAGAGAACAAGGATATTGCTGCTTCAGTGAGATAGTGAAAAATGGTTCACTGCATTTTTGAAATAGGTATTGAATTGTTACAAAGGGTGAAAGAACCCAGGGAAATGAACTAAAAGTGATAGAAAAATACTATTTAAACTTTAAGCTCTGTTAACTTCCAAAAATAGAACACAAAATATAACAAATAAAAAATGTTCTTTTTGTTATTTTGGGGTATATCTTTGTATGTAACAATACAGATACATGAGGGGAAAAGGAACAAACAACTTTTATGAATCTACGTATTCGTTTAGTTAAAAAATGCTTCACATATCAATAAATATTTTATTCATAATTAAGGGTCAGAGAAATAAAAGAAAAACATGTATCAATATAATGGCATGGATGGTTTTAATTCTGTATATGACATTCTGACTTATAAAGCACTCTTCATGGAGAGTTTTTTTTAATCTAAAATTGTTTTTGATAGGCTAATATCTGATATTGACCTTTCTAAACAATTTAGGTAATAGAGAAAAATAGAGAAAGAAAGAAAGAAAGAAAGAAAGAGGAAGGAAGGAAGGAAGGAAAGAAGGGAGGGAGGGAGGAAGGAAAGAAGGAAGAGTGAGCTAACTATATTGCTTTTATCTGGATATTTTGGTCATATAATTTTAAAAACCACTGCAGAGAAAATTAACTGCACACATTTATTTACTGTTACTTACAAAGTTATTATATATGTTTTTAAAATGCAATTGTGCCTTATCAAATTAATAAGCAAATTAAAAGAATATGCATTTAATAAAATTAATTTAACACATTTATGTTTATATTGGTTATAAACTCTACCTTCTTATTTTGGAATATTGTACTATTTAAAAAGATTCTTTTGACTATATATACTGTGTAATGTAGTAAGATACTGTTTGTATAATTAGCATATTAGATTAAGTAATATTAAAAGATGAAAAATAGCTGTATTTTGTGATCCCAAGCATTTTGGACAAATAAATGTGAGAATTGAAATCTCTGCAGAATATCAGAGCTGATTGTATAAAATGGTGAGGTAGAGACTTCAGTCTCTATTTTATTTCATGAATAGATGATTTTGGAAGTAAGTGAATGAATCACTTCTTTTTGAGAATACATAGGGATTAAGTGCTCTCAGTGTTGGTGAATTAAAATTCTGTCCCTTATAGAAAAAACAGTATGTCTAATATTTCAATAATCACTTTTAAATGTGATGACAAATGATCTACTTTCAAAATGAACAGTTAAGCAAATATATATTTTTTAAAAACTTGTTTTAATAATGGAGATTAACTACATCTTAAGCATTTAAGTAACAACATTCCATGCATATTAAATTATATTTCAAATAAGCTTTTTACTAGTATTTAATATAAAGTATAAATGATTACAGTATAAACCTTGATGAATTATCATAAACTTATCACAGCTATGTAACCCAATCTAGATCAAGAGTAAACATTACTGGTATTTACGAAAACCTTTATGCTACTACTAAGTACCCCTTTTTCTTTAAGACAAGGTAACTGCTTTGCTGACTTTGAATACAATAGATATTTTGTGTGTTTTTAAATTTTAATGGAAACATAAGTCATATATTAGTTTCCTTTAGTGTCTTTTAACACTATTTTTGGAAGATTCATTCATGTTGTTATATAAAATAAGAATTCATTCATTGATGATTATAACAGAAAAATCCATTCCACTGTTACTGGACATGTACTTTCTCTCCCAGAGTTGACTTATTGTGAATAATACTGACATGACATCTTGTACACCTGTGATGCACATACGTATATGTTTTAGTTGGTAAATACTCAGGGTATATTCTTAAGGAAAACTGCTGTTTCACAGGATATGCCTATGGTAGTAGATACTGTCAAAGACTGTCCAGGGGAGTAGCTCCAATTTACACTCCTACCAATGATGTGTGAGAGTTCAAACTGGCCATATTCTAGCCAACTTGGACAATTGTCACTCTTTAAAAAAAAACTTAGTCATTTGGATACTAAAATAGTATAATAGTATAGCTTTATTTTGCATATTAATGATGTTGAGATGCTGAGATATGTTGAGATGTTAAGCAAGTTTTAGTAGCGGCTATTTCAGTAAACTCTTTTATCAAGTAACTCCTGAAGTCTTTTGCCTTTTGTCTTAGGATATGTTCTGTATAGTACTCAGTTACATATAATGCAAATGCCTTCTACAACTCTTAAAATGAAATCCTTTGGGAAATATAAAATTAATTATATTTTACATAGATATACAGACACACTGTATACTTATGTTTTTTATATTTCTATTTAGTTACAGCTACCTGATTTCCTATTATTTTCCTATCATTATCTAATTTTCTTTTCTTTTTTTTTTTTTAAAGATTTTATTTATTTGACAGAGAGAGATCACAAGCAGGCAGAGAGAGAGGAGGAAGCAGGCTCCCTGCCAAGCAGAGAGCCTGATGTGGGACTCGATCCCAGGACCCTGAGATCATGACCTGAGCCGAAGGCAGCGGCTTAACCCACTGAGCCACCCAGGCGCCCTCATTATCTAATTTTCACATTGGGTATTTTGATGTACCTATGAAATATCTAGAAAAGATTGTCCCTAAGCAAGAATGGAGCTCTCAACTGTCAGAACAAGAGATTTTTTTCCCCCATGGGTGATTATCCCCAAGCAGAAGTAGATACATCACTAGGGTAAAGAACGGAGAGAAAATACTGATATCTCAACCTCAGAAAACTTTATATATAAACTATATTAAGAAATGTGATAATTGAGAGTTGAAACTTTTACTGTTTTTCTCATATGTTTCAATGAGTATTACTCATAATATATATTACATTATAGTAATTCAATTAGCTGAATTATTTATCTATCAAGCTTTAACCTCTCTAATAAAGTTTTCAATTCCTATTTGGAGTTCCATGAACATTTAATGAATTAATTAACAAATGAAAGAGGTTTTATCCTAGGCATAGTCAAAGGTAAATAGCAAATAAATTACTTCAGTACTATATTTAATTAAAAAATAAAACAATAAAAATATATGCTACCACACTAATTTCTAAACTAAAAATACAGGTCATCAGTGCATGAAAAAGAGACATACTTAGGGGCTGAGAAGATATTTAGGAAGAGCAATATAATATAAATGTTAAATGGAGGGGATCTGGATGTGACTTTTTAAACATTTCTCCTGATTATACCACTGATGGTTACTTCTGTTATGATGACCTCATTCAGAGCTTAGAGCACATAAGTAGATACTCAAAATAGTAGGCACCTCCCTCCTCTGGAGGGTGATTATTATCACAAGATTGGTGGTCAGCATACTGGAGCACGTAATGGCTAAAGTGTTTCATCCTAGTTATACCCTGTTGATAGACAGCTTAGGGAATACATAGTGTCCTTGCACAGGAGAAACAATCTTCCTTTGTCTAGAATTACATAATAAAACTCATAACATCATTTTATGGCTGGCTGAGCACTCAGCCCTTTTAAGCATTAAAATATACCTTTAAGCATATTTTCAGAATTTGTAAACCATCGAAATTTCTAAAAGATTATTTGAAATTCTACTTCCTTATACTTCACTTGACCATTCTTCTTTCCTCACTTCTTCCGGAAAATTTATTATATTTCTCAGTAACATACAAATAGTGTTAGATAAATCCCATTCGGAGACAAAAAATTAGGTGTGTCAGCTCTAGAAAGGTAATCACTTCTTCTTGGGAATGAAAACTAATCTCACATTGTTAACTCAGAAATACTTGCATGTGGTTTTGTAGTTTGCTGGACTGCAGTCTAATATATCATTTGCAGTCTTGTGTAGCAATATCTCTAGTGTTCTTAAATTGTTACAGCCAAGAAAAATGGTATCATTAAAAGTTTATGCTTTAGATCAAAATGGCTAGGTGGCAGTAAGTACTCTCAGGGTTTTAAGCAGTGGGGAACCACAAAGGAGTTTATACCCCAAACACATTGCGTGGATACCTTAAAGAAGGCAGTGGGATTGCCTGCCCTTAGGAGGATCTTAGATAGTGGAGAAATCCACTTATTCTTATGGGGTGCACATATTCTTCTGCACCCCAAACCTCTGCTTAACTGAATTGTAACTCTACCATTTAAAGTTAGTATATTATTTTCTTAATGTGCTATTTGACACAGGCAGACTTTTTTATTTGAGGTACAACTGACATACAATAATATATTAGTTTCATGTGAACATAGCGATTTGACACTTGAATACACTGCAAAATGATCACCACAATAAGTCTAGTTACCATCTATCACCATATAAAATTAGACAATATTATTGACTATATTCCCCTTTGTGTACATCATATTTCCACCACATTTTTATTTTATAACAGGAAGTTTGTACTTCTCCATCCCCTTCACGTATTTGGCACACTTTCCCTCCCTCAGCAACCACTAATCTGTTCTTTGTATCTACAAATCTGGGTTTTGCTTTTTTATTTGTTCTGTTTTTTAGATTCTACATATAAGATTCTACATATTAGATTCTACATATAAGTGAAATCATGAGGTATGTGTCTTTCTATGCCCGACTTCCTTCAATTAACACAATACCCTCAGGGTCTATCCATGTTGTAACAAATAGCAATATTTCATTTTTTATAGCTGAGTAGTATTCTATTGTGTGTGTATGTGTGCATGTGTACATATATCATTATTTCTTCATCCATCCATTGATGGACACTTAAATTGCTTCCATACCTTGACTATTATACATAATGCTGCAATGAACAGCATTGTTTTTCAAGTCAGTGTTTTCATTTTCTTCCCATAGATGTCAAGTAGTTGAATTGCTGGATCATATGATAATTCTATTTTTAATTTTTTGAGGAATCTCCATACTATTTTCTAAGGATGACTGCACCAATTTACATTCCCACCAATAATACATGACAGTTACTTTTCTCCACACTCTTTCCAACATGTGTTATTTTTGGTTTTTTTGATAATATGGATTCTGACATGTATAAGGTATTATTTCATTGTGGTTTTGACTAGCATTTCCCACATAAATAATGATGTGGAGCACTTTTTCATGTGTCTGTTGGCCAACTATATGTCTTTTTCAGAAAAAAAAAAGTCTCTTCAGATCTTCTGCCCATTTTTAAAATTCATTTGATTTTATTTGTTGGATTTTGTTTTAAGTTGTATAAATTCTTTGTACATTTTTAGTATCAATCCCTTATCAGACATACAATTTGCAAATACCTTCTCACATTTAGTAGTATGCCTTTTCATTTTGTTGAAGGTTTCTTTACTGTGCAGAAGCTTTTTAGTTTGATATAGTCTCATTTGTTTACTTTTGCTTTTGTTTCCCTTGCCTGTAGAGTCAGATCCAAGAATAATCACTAAGACTGATGCCAAGGAGCTTACTGTCTATGTTTTCTTCTAGGAGTTGTAAGACTTCAGGTCTTACATTCAAGTCTTCAATCATTTTAAATTGATTTTTACATATGATATGAAAGAGAGGTCCAGCTTCATTCTTTTGCAGATAATTTTGTTCTGTTTTCCCAACATTATTTATTGAACAGACTGTCCTTTCCCAATTATTCTTGCATGCTTTGTCATAAACTAGTTGTCTGTGTATGTGTAGATTTATTTCTGGACTCTCTATTCCATTGATCTATGTGTCTATTTTTATACCAATATCATACTGTTTTTATTACTATAGCTTTGTAATGCAGTTTAAAATTAGGCTTTTTAAAAGCTCTGGCTTTGTTCTTTTTCAAGATTTTTAAAATTATTCAGGATCTTCTGCAGTTCCATATAAATTTTAGATTTGTTCTAGTTCTATGAAAAATTCCATTAGAATTTTGATGATTATTGTAATCGAATCTGCAGATTGCTTTGGGTAGTATGGACATTTTAACAGTATTAATTCTTCTAATCCATGAACATGGAATATATTTCCACTTATTTATGTCTTCTTAAATTTTTCCCAAAAGTGTCTTATAGTTTTTAATGTGCAGGTCTTTTATCTTCTTGTTTATTTCCAGGTATTTCTTTAAATATGATATGATTATAAATGGGATTGTTTTCTTGATTTCTGTTTCTATTACTAGTGTATAGAAATGCAACTTTTTTGTATATTAATTTTGTATCCTCCAACTTCACTGAATTCATTTGTTAGTTCTAACAAGTTTTTGGTGGAGTCTGTAGGACTTTCTATATATTGTATCAAGTCATCTGCAAATAGTAACAGTTTTATTTCTTCCTTTCTGATTTGGATGCCTTTTATCTCCATTTCTTGCTTAATTGCTATAGCTACGACTTCCAATAGTGTGTTGAATAAAATTGGAAATAGTGGAAATCCTTGTCTTATGCTTGATCTTTGAGGATAACTTTAAGGTTTCATCATTGAGTATAATTGTGCATGTGTCATTTATAGCCTTTATTAATGTGAGGTATGTCCCCTCTATGCCCACTTTGTTGACTTTTTAAAAATAATAAATGGGTGTCAAATTTTGTCAAATGTTGTTTTTACATCTATTGAGATGACAGCATGATCTTCATCTTTCATTTTGTTCATGTGGTGTACCATGTTAATTTGTGGACGTTGAACCATGATTATATGTTTGGAATAAATACCACTTGATCATGGTGTATGATCCTTTTAACGTATTGTTGAATTTGGTTTGGTAACATTTTGTTGGTAATTTTGTATCTATGTTCATCAGGGATATTAGCTGGTAATTTTCTTTTTCGTTGTGTCCTTATCCGGTTTTGGTATCATAGTAATGGTGACTGTGTAAAAAGAGTTTGGAAGTATTGCCTCCTCTTCAAGTTTTTGTAAAAGTTTGAGAAGATTGTTATTAAATCTTTGACTATTTAGTAGAACTTACTAGGAAAGCTATCTGGTCCTGGACTTTTGTTTTGGTGGAAGTTTTAGATTACAGATTCAATCTTCTTGCCAGTAATTAGTCTATTAAAAAAAATAACACTAACAACCCTCTATTTCTCTCTTTTAAAAAAAATTTCTCTTCAGTGTTTCAGAATTCATTGTTTATGCACAACACCGAGTGCTCCATGCAATATGTGCCCTCCATAATACCCACCACCAGGCTCACCCAACCTTCCACCCCTCCTCCTCCCAAAACCCTCAGTTTGTTTCTCAGAGTCCACAGTCTCTCATGATTTGTCTCCACTTACAATTTCCCCCAACTCACTTCTCCTTTCCATCTCCCAAATCCTCCATGGTATTCCTTATTCTTCACAAGTAAGTGAAACCATATGATAATTGACACTCTCTGCTTGACTTATTTCACTCAGCATAATCTCTTCCAGTCCTATCCTTGTTGATACAAAAGATGGGTATTCATCTTTTCTGTTGGAGGCATAACACTCCATTGTATATATGGACCATATCTTCTTTATCTATTTGTCCATTGAAGGGCATCTTGGTTCTTTCCACAGCTTGGCGACTGTGGCCATTGCTGCTCGAAATGGATAAAAGACCTCAATGTGAGGCTGGAATCTATCAAAATCCTAGAGGAGACCATAGGCAGTAAACTCTTCGACATTAGCTACAGCAACTTCTTTCAAGATATGTCTCCAAAGGCAAAGGAAACAAAAGTGAAAATGAACACTTGGGACTTCATCAAGATCAAAAGCTTCTGCACCAGCAATGGAAACAGTCAACAAAACAAGAGGCAACCCATGGAATAGGAGAAGATATTCTCAAATGACACTACAGACTAAAGGTTAATATCCAAGATCTGTAAAAAACTCCTCAAACTCAACACACACAAAACAGATAATCACATCAAAAAATGGAAGAAGACATGAACAGACACTTCGCCAAAGAAGACATACAAATGGCTAACAGACACATGAAAAAATGTTCATCAAATCCAAATCAAAACACATTGAGATACCACCTTATACCAGTTAGAATGGCCGAAATTAACAAGACAGTAAATAACAAGTGTTGAAGAGGATGTGGAGAAAGGGGAACCCTCTTACACTTTTGGAGGGAATACAAGTTGGTGCAGCCACGTTGGAAAACTGTGGAGATTCCTTAAGAAAGTAAAAATAGAGCTTCCCTATGAGCCTGCAATTGCACTACTGGATATTTACCCCAAAGATAGAGATGTAGTGAAAAGAAGGGCCATTTGTACCCCAATGTGCATAGCAAAAAACTCTATTTCTTAATGATACTGTGTTGAAATATTCTCTCTAGTTATTTATAAATTTTTTGTAGATTGTTCTATTTGTTGGCATATAATTCAGAGTAGTCTCCTATGATTATTTGTATTTCTGTGGTATAAATTGTAACTTTTCTTTCATTTTTGATTTTATTCATTTGAACCCTCTCTCTTTTTTCTCGAGTCTATATATAGGTTTTTGTTTTGTTTTTGAGATTTTATTTATTTACGTGACAGAGAGAGAATGAGAGAGAGAGAGAGCATGAGAGGGGAGAAGGTCAGAGGGAGAAACAGACTCCCTGCTGAGCAGGGAGCCCAATGTGGGACTCGATCCTGGGACTCCAGGATCATGACCTAAACTAAAAAGACAGCTGCTTAACCAACTGAGGCACCCAGACACCCCAGTAAATACAGTTTTTTTTTAAACTGTATCTTTTCAAAGAAGCAGCTCTGAGTTTCATATATCTTTTATACTGTCTTTTAAGCCTCTATCTCATGTTTCCATTCTGATCTTCATTATGTCTTTCCTTCTATTAAATTTGGGTTTCATATATTTTTCTTTTTCTAGTTCCTTAATAGTAAAACTAAATTGTTTATGTCTCTTAGAACCACTTTTGCTGCACCCTATATATTTTGGCATGTCATATTTCCATTTTCATTTATCTCTATTTTTTTCTCTTTGATTTCCTCTATGACCCAATAGTTTTTCAGTAATAGGTTGTTAATCTCTATATATATTTTAAAAAATTTTATTCCTTTATTTAACAGAGAGAGAGAGAGAAAGAGAGAACAAGGAGGGAGAAGAGCAGGCAGAGCAGGCAGAGGGAGAAGCAGGCTTCCCGTTGAGCAAGGAGCCTAGGATCATGACCTGAGCTGAAGGCAGACATTTAACTGACTGAGCCACGCAGGCATCCCTAATACATATGTGTAATTTTTCCAGTTTTCTGGTTTTCACTTAAATCAAGTTTCATACTATTGTGGCCAGATAAGATACTTGATACAACTTCAATTTTCTTGAATTACAGAACTATTTTGTGGCATAATGTGTGATCTATCCTGGAGAATGTCCAATTGCACTTGAGAAAAATATATATTCTGCTGCTTTGGGAGGAATGTTCTGCATGCATCTATTAAGTTCATCTGGTCTAATGTGTCATTGAAGGCTGTTGTTTCTTTATTAATTTTCTATATGGATGATCTACCCATTGATAGGTATTAAGTGTAAACGCTCTTTATTATTATCATATTGCTGTCAACTTTTCCTTTTAGGTCTGCTAATATTTATTTTATATATTTTTGTGTTTTTCTTTTGGGTCCATATACATTTAAAATTGTGCTGGATTGACTGCTTTACCATTAGATAATACTTCACTATGTCTTTTTTTTTTTTCCCTTTTTATTTATTTTTTCAGCGTAACAGTATTCATTCTTTTTGCACAACACCCAGTGCTCCATGCAAAACGTGCCCTCCCCATCACCCACCACCTGTTCCCCCAACCTCCCACCCCTGACCCTTCAAAACCCTCAGGTTGTTTTTCAGAGTCCATAGTCTCTTATGGTTCGCCTTATTGCAGTCTTTGTTTTAAACTCTATTTTGTCTGATATTACTTACAGCTACATCAGTTTTGTTTTGTTTTGTTTTTAAAGATTTTATTTATTTGACAGAGATCACAAGTAGGCAGAGAGGCAGGCAGAGAGAGAGAGGGAGGGAAGCAGGCTCCCCGCTGAGCAGAGAGCCCGATGCGGGGCTCGATCCCAGGACCCTGAGATCATGACCTGAGCTGAAGGCAGAGGCTTTAACCCACTGAGCCACCCAGGTGCTCCGCTACATCAGTTTTTAATTTTCGTTTACAAGGAATATCTTTTTCTACCCCTTCACTTTCAGACTCTGTGTGTTCCAACTTCTGAATGAATCTCTTATAGCCAGTATGTGGCTGTCTTGATTTTTATCCATTCAGCCACTCTATATGTCTTTTGATTAGACAATTTAGTCCATTTACATTTAAAGTAATTATTAATAAATACAGACTTACTGTCAGTTTAATTGTTTTCTGTCATTGTATTGCATTATTCCTCTCTGTAAGTTTTGCCTCTTTCTCTCTTCCATTTTGATTTGATGACTTCATCTTTAATATTATGTTTAGATTGCTTTCTTATTTTCTTTTGTATACTACTGTAAGTTTTTGCTTTCTGGTTACTGTGATGTTCACATATATCACCCTACATATACAACAATCTCTTCTAAGTCTACAACAACTTTAAACATATTCTGAAACTCTACATTTTACTCCCCAAACCCACCAATGTTTTATAACTTTTTATTTTATGCATCCCTTAATTAATTACTGTAGTTTTAGTTTATTTTTATTGTATTTGGCTTTTAACTTTCATAATAACTATTTTATACCGATCAATCCACTACCTTTATTGTATAGTCACCTTTTTCACTGAATTTTCAATTTCATGTATTTTCTTATTATTAATTAGAGTCATTTTTGTTTTTTCTAGCTAAAAGTTCTTTTAACATTTCTTGTAAAACTGGTTTACTAGTATAAACTCATTTTGCTTTTGCTTGTCAGGAAAACTCTTTTTCTCTTCAATTTTGAATAATAACCTTGCTAAGTAGAGTATTCTTGTTTGGAAGTTTTATTGTCATTGTTGTTCTCCTTTTAGCAATTTGAATATATCATGCCATTTTTTCTCTGGCTTGCAAAGTTTCTACTGGGAAATTTGCTGATCACCTTATAGGGTTTCCCTTTTATATAACAATGTGTTCTCTGGGGTGCCTGGGTGGCTCAGTCATTACACATCTGTTTTCAGTTCAGGTCATGATTTCAGGGTCCTGGGATTGAGCTCTGTGTCAGGCACCCACTTCTCCCTTTCCCAGTTCCCTGCTTGTGTTCCCTCTCTTGCACTCTCTCTCTCTCATTCTCTCTCTCTCTCTATCAAATAAATAAATAAATAAAATCTTTAAAAAATGTGTTCTCGTGTTTCTTTTAAGATTCTTTAGCTTCTGACACTTTAACATGTCTTGGCATAGATCTCTTTAGTTTTATATATTTGGAATTTTCTGAGCTTCCTGAACCTGGATGTTTGTTTTCTTCCCTTGGTTAGGAAATTTTTTCAGCCATTAGTTTTTCAAATATGTCTTATGTACCTTTCTCCCTCTCTCCTCTGAAATCCCCACAATGAAAATGTTATTTTACTTGATGCTGTCTAATTGGTCCTTTAGTTTATCTTTTTTTTTTTTTCCTTTTGCTGTTCTGTCTGCATGAGTTCCATTACCTTTTCTTTCACCTCACTGATCCATTCTTTTGCTTCACCCAGTTTTCTGCTAAACACCTCAAGTGTTGTTTTATTTTGTTTTCTTTCTGTTCATTGTATTTTTCAGCTCTGTGACTTATTTATAGTACTTTCTCATCTTTTCCATTTCCTTTTTGGAAGTTCTCACTGTGTCCATCCGCTGTTCTCCCAAATTCAGTGGGTATTATTTATGACCATTACTTTGAATTAATTACCAGGAAGATTATCTCCATATCACTAAGGTCTTTTTCTGAGCGTTTGTCTTACTCTTTCATTTGGATTATATTTTTCTGTTTCCCCATTTTTCTTGATTCTGTGTGCTTATTTCTATGTATTTGGCATAAGAGTTACCTTTCTTAGTCTTGAAGGAGTAGCATTATATAGGTGATGAACTTTATGGTTGACCTTGCTCTAACTCTTGCTTCTTTCTCAAACTTGGTGATTATTTAAGCAGCCTGATTATTTATTTATTTATTTATTTAGAGTTGGTTTCTAATTGGCCTTAATTGATGGCCTTGACTGATTATTCAACATACTTTTTTTGAGAGGTAGAATGACAGGGGGTTTGTCCATAGTCAAACTGCCTGGGTTTGGAGTGTGACTATACTTGTCTGACCCTGGACAAGTTATATAAACTCTTTGTGCTTTAATTTTCTCATCTTCCTAATGGGGATGAATAATAATAGTGTTTACCTCATACATTTGTGTTGGTGCTCAATTGTATTTTTATTATTATCATTTTCACTTAAGATATAATTGATATGATATAATATTAGTTTCAGGTATACAACATTATTTGATATTTGTCTATACTGTGAAACGATCATCATAAGTCTAGTTACCATTTATCACAATACAGAGTTATATGTTTTTTTTCTTATGCTCAGAAATTTTAAGATTTGCTCTCTTAGCAACTTTTAAATAAGTATTACAATATTATTGACTATAGTCACTATGCTGTACCTTATATCCTCATGACTTATTATAACTAGACATTTGTTCCTCTTGATCCCCCTCACCCATTTTGCCTACCTCCCACCTTCCCTTCCCTTTTGGGCAACCACCAATCTGATCTCTATGTTTATTAGTTTTGTCTTGTTTGTTCACTTTTAAAAATTCAAGTAGAATTAAGATACAGTGTTATAGTAGTTTCAGGTATTCAGTATAATGATTCAATAATTCTATACATTTCTCAGTGCTCATCACAATAAGTGTACACCCACCCCACTTCTAGCAACCACCAGTTTGTTTTCTGTATTTAAGAGTGTTTTTTGCCTTGTTTTTCTTTTGTTTTGTTTCTTAAATTCCACATACGAGTAAAATCCTATGATATTTATCTTTGTCTAACTTACTTGTTTCACTTAATAATATCCTCTAGATCCATCCATCTTGTTGCAAATAACAAGACTTCATTTTTTTTTTATGGGTGAGCAATACTCCATTATATATATACATATGTATATATATATGTATATATATATACACATATATATATACACTTACCATATATTCCTTATCCATTCATCTATGAATGGACACTTCCATTGTTTCTATACCTTCAGCCTGATTTATTCTTGGTATGTCCCTGTTGTTGAGGGTGTGTCAAGGTTTCCAATGTTTCAAGGAAAATAATCACATTTACCACCAAATTTCAGACTGACTAGAACCCAGACTGCCAGGCAGCAGCAGCTTTTAAAGTATGAAAATAAATGCCCTGTGTACATGCCCTGTATACAGCCTTGTGGAGTCACAACTGTAATCACTGCTGGCCTCTAGACCAGGAGATGTGACAGTGTTCCCTGGGCAACCGCTATAAAAATTAAGGTTCCAGACAAGTGTGTAAGCTCCTTTCTAGGAGGTTTTGTTGAGCTGTGGTGAGGCCAAGGAGGTATATAAAAATGCTGTCTCCATGCTTACTTTCACTGGGAATGCTTTCCTTGCCTCCAGATGTGTAGAAAACTTGAAGTCTGTCCTTCAGGCTGAAGCTCAGACAAAGTAAATAGGTCATATTCACAGGACAATAGGTTGTGTTTCAGTCAGCTGTCTGTGCAGAGCCCTGGGGGAGGGGTGGTCTGCTAGGAAATGCTTCTTGTTATAGTTCCATGGAGCTCAGTAACACCAACTCCCTCAGTAACACCAACTCACACAATCAAGGTTTGGTCCCTGTGTGATCGTTCCCAATGGCTTAAGCAAAGCTGTTGTAGAGTATAGGGGCAGAATATGCTCCACAGCTTTAGAAAAGCAGTGGGAAATTGTATTGATTGCATATACCCATGGGCTTCAGTAATGCAGTGAAAAAAAAAATACCTTCTCTGTGCACATGCACAAGCTTAAGCTAAGAGCAGGAGAATTCCATGACCATCTGTGCTTACTATGCCTAGCCAGGGGAATGGAGAGTATTGCAAATGCTTGCACACACTTGCTTAGGGAGTGAAAGGACTCTACCACCAATCATGCTCACTTGCCCTGGTGAAGGAGTAGGAAAATGCTGCAACTACACACACTCTCCAGCTTCAGCAAAGGAGCAGAAGAGTGCTGCTACCAGTCACCACTGCCTGTCTTAGTAAGACAGTGGGTGGATGCCATGTCTAAGCTTGTCCAGCTGCGCTAGACAAGTAGGTGGAGAGTGCGATGGTACCTGCCAGCACCTTCCTTTCTGGGGAGAGGTTCAACTATACCCACCCGCTGCAATGGATGTTTTTAGATTAGCAAATACATCTTCACATACAGTCTAGGCTCTTTTCAAACTGCTAGTTTTTTCTCTCTGTCTTGAGTTAAATGAGACTTCATGTGAGTCCTTTAAAAGGATCCTGTAGCATTCAGGATCACACGGATGTCAGCCTTCTTGGTTTTCTACACCAGACCTTTTGGGGATTTGTCTTTCCTGTGTAAATCCCAAGTGTTAGAGTGCCTTAGGTGGGGGCATCAACCCCTTGCTTCCCTGAGAGACATTTCTTCTTATTATATGTTGCCAACATTATTATGTTAATATTAATATTTATATTATTTTAATATAAATTTTATATATTTAATATAAATATAATAATATAAATATATAATATTTATATTAATAATAATATAAACACCAGCGATGGAGTTTTTGGTGAGATCATGTTCCTGCCTCCCCTAACTGCCTTTATATAGTCCTTTTGTTCTTTGTTGTGGAAATGCAGTTCATCTAGTTTTCAGATCTTTTTCAGAGAGAAAATACCTATATTTAGCTTAGATTTGCTATGTCTGTGGGAGGAGGTAGTTCAGAACCTTCTTATGCCTCCGTCTTAAACTCTCCTTCACACAGTTTTCTAGGTGGGAAAAAGCAAAACAGACTGTGACTGTCACTACAAGCTGAAAATTTGAAAACACAATTGAACATCACCTTAAAATACATTATTTCATACTTATAATTATAAAGAAAACTTCCTTCAGTCACTTTGCCTGGAAATTCAGTGTCAGTCTATACAAATGAAGCAATCAGGGCATGCCTGATCTGCCACTGCTTGCCTTCTCTAGATCATAGAATAGGATCTTCCATAGTTTACCTTCTCTAGATCATAGAAAACTCAATTCTAGAACTTGCCTAACCCACTACAATATTATATTATTATTTATTATTACTTCTAGAGGTTCTCTTCTAGCTAATGCTTATTCATAGAGATAAATGATGTTTACAGAGATGATCGCTACTGTACATTTGCCCAAAATCTAAAAAGTGACTTTTCTTGCATAATGACTAAGCTAATTAAAATGATTAATATTTGACATCCTCTGCATGTTATGAAACAAAAAATAACTCAGAATAGAATAAAACAAAACAAACAACACTGCTGCAATAATGCTGCTATGGCAAAACAAAGAACAGACTACATTTTAAAAACTGGATTTAAATGGATAGATAGAAAATTAGGTAGCTGTAGCTGAGCAGGTAGAAACACAGAGTTGGATTTATACATGTCTATCTATCTATATAAAATATATTTTTATCTCATATCTCCCAAAGGAGTTTTTTAAAGATTATATTGTAAGGTTATGTTTCTAGTTCACTGAAAGATATGTAAAGAACTTACTTTTTAGATAATTTTTTTACCCAAACTACAATACTGCTACATTATATACATACGCTGAAAAAAGACCATACAATGTTAAGTAAAGTGCCTCTATTTTCCTTTAGTGACATTAGACAATAACCTCAATGAGACTTGAGTTTAGCAATAATAAAATTAGTATATGTGAGGATATGGATTGATGATTCTTGCAAATACTGCAAAAATAAAAAAAAATCAGTAAAATATGTTTATTCATTGACTAGATAATTCCCATTGAAATTTATTAAGGAACCATCATAAACAAAATTTTTCTTCTCTAGTTCCTAACAATACATCTGAAGAGAAAAGAAACATATTCCTGTCTGCATGGAACAGACATTCTTCCAGGACACAGCATAGTAAGGTCCAGTTCTTATCTTTGTAGCCGACAATATATTTTTTTTAACAGTTTCATCTCCCTCACATTTTTATTTGGTATATAGGAAATAACAAAAAGAAATAGGAAAGAAAAAGTAAAAGGGAAAAAGAGAAAACTTTCTTTGGACTCATTTCAATGTTTATATCCTTTAAACTTATATAACTTGATTTTTATTTCTTAAACATGGAAAAGTCATGAGGCCTATGATATTGAAATAGATATAATACCTATAAATAATCATAATATCATTTCTTATTTCAAAAGTCTAACCACTGTGCCCTTTGTAGTATAATGGATTATAAACTTATAAACCTTTAAAATAAGGAGGAAGTAAGTAGTAGCTATATAAAATTATGTTTTTTACTTGAACCGAATAAACCAGGTAGATCCCAGCTAACCACAAAAAAGATTTTTAGAACAGTCAAATTCAAAAATAAGAAACATTTCTTAATCTATATTTCTCTTAACATTTAGAATATCGTGAATCTATCCTATCTAAGTTGATTTTCCACAAATGTGTTTTTTGAATCTGTGAATAGAATATCTAGGTTTGATACTTATTTGATCTCAAAGACTATCTTGAAGGAATGTCTATACCATTGTTGAATAAAAAAATCTTCTTAGTCATAGGAAGTATCTGGATCAAGTTTAACAGAAGAAATCATGGTATACTTGAAGAAGAATAACAAAAATATTTTATTAGAACAAACATGAATTGCAAAGATTTTACTAGTCACACATTTTAGAAATAACAGTGTTTTTACAATAGCAGCAGGATTAGAAGTAGCAGTAATACTTTGTGTCAAAATGACAGAATAGGAGGACCCTAAGCTTACCTCATCCTATGTTAACAACTAGATATCATACATGTCCAAGTCAATAAACTGGAGAAGAAACTGGCATTAGAAACTCCACAACTAAATATAGAGAAGATGCTATATCTGAAAGATTTGGAAACTCAGAAAAGCAGAGGGAGACTGTGTGTGTGTGGAGAAGGCAGAAAAATGGACCTTTACACCAGGGACCTCACATGGGGAAGACAAACACCCAGAATGTGTGGCTTTAATAAGCAGAGGGGTTGAATTCTGTGAGTTTGTAAAGCCAGTGGGACTTAGAGCCTGGAGCTTCAAAACTCAGCTGAGTCAGCAAGTGATAGGTGGGTTGCCATGCTTAAAGAGATAGCGGCCCCTGGGGAAAGGCAACAAGAAAAAATGGCAGTTTACACAACCCTGGGGTGAACTTGAGACAGATCTTTTCATGCTGACTTTGGACTGTGTCTGGGGAATTCTCTGAAAACGAGGGAGCTGGCAGATGCCATTTTCCTCCCCCACCTCTCACATAAACACAGGGCCACCTGAGGGAGTCAATGCTGTATAGACAACTGCTACCTATTGTGCTAGCAGTGTACCATGCCAATGAGTTCTCCTGAGGACTTGCCCTTTCTAAGCCTACTAGCCTTGGACCTGGGCTCAGCATTAATTTTGTTAAAGCTGCATTCATGTCCTGCCCAGCTGCTGGGTGCACAGCTGCTGCCATGCGCCACACCCAGTCGCCACACCTTGCCCAAATGCTGTATCCAGCTACATGTCTCCAGGCACCATCATGCAATTACACCCAGCTTCATGACCCTGGATGCCCCAGTGTGCAGCACTCAATTACCACAGCACTTCAGGAGATAGGGTATAGGACAAGTGACACAGCTCAAATTTTGCTAACACTGCTGCTCTGCTCCAGAGTTTCCTAGTGGGCACTCCCCCTCAGAGCTGGCCTACAGGTGTCCCACTAACACCATAGAGAGCTAGCATAGGCCCATAGTAGGCAGAATCAGTACAGATGACTGCAATGAAAGGACAAGTGACTGAGACACAATAACAGGGTGAAAGTAACATCATAGGATACTCTCCTAAAGTGCCAGGTTCTGGTGAACAAGGGACATTAAACTGCAGGGCATTCCAGAACCTTTTTCATAAAGTCACTGCTTTCAACAGCAGAAGACATAGCTGACTTTCCTAACATATATAAACAGACAAAGAGAGACAGACAAAATGAAGAGACAGAAATTTCTCCTAAATGAAAGAACAGGAGAAGGCCATCAGAGATATAAGTGAAACAGATAGAAGTAGAAGTAACATGTCTGATAACAAAGTTAAAGCAATGATCATGAACATACTCACTGGATCTGAGAAGCGAGTGGAAGGTATGAGCCTCAACACAGAGATAAAGGATAACATAGCGAAGATAAAAAGCTCAAAAAATGAAATGAAAAACATGCTTCATGGAATGAACAGCAGGATGGAAAGGCAGAGGAAAAACTAGTGACATGGAAGACTGAGTAATGGAAAGTAATCAAGCTGAACAAAAGAGAGAAAAAAAAGCATTATATAAAACAAGAAGTTGCAATACCATAACAATAATTAAGTTGAGTACCCTTCAATTCACGCTTGAATGTAGATACCTGAAAATATGCACTGACTCAGAAAGACAGAAACTGTTGTTTGGATTAGATAAGCCAGATGGCAATTTATAAGGCAGAGTTCCACAATCAACAAAAAGAAACATATTCACAAAGCTGCATATAGATCCTACTGTAATTTCAGCCAAATACCAATTTGTACATTTATAGTCTGAAAGTCAATTTTTGAGAAATCACAAAGAGCTGGGAGTCATGGAAATTCTTACAAGTCAGAGTCAAGACACACTATTAAAATCATGGTTAAGTATCTTAAATATGATATGTCTACATCTTAGGAATGTGGCAAGCTAGTCCTACATTAAAGGATGCTCTAGGCATGCCCTATTTAAGCTTAAAAATGGACTTCAGAATGAGTTAACCGATCTGTAGTTAAATCTATTGCTTGCCAGAGCAAAATGTAAAACAATTTAATAGCATTAAAAAATCCAACATTTAATAATGTAAAATTTATAAATCTGACATCCAATAAAAATTATGATATATGCAGAGAAGGGACATTTAACTTATAACTAATAAAAATAAGCCAATAAAAATCAACCAAAACCTGACTGGAGATGATAAAATTTGTAAAGACATTAGTTCTACTGTTCTAAAAATGATCAATATATAAACAAATGTAAAGTGAAGCATGAACAATAATGGGTAAAACAAATAAAATATATTAAAAAATACAGGGGCGCCGGGTGGCTCAGTGGGTTAAAGCCTCTGCCTTCGGCTCAGGTCATGATCCCAGAGTCCTGGGATAGAGCCCCGCATCGGGCTTTCTGCTCAGCAGGGAGACTGCTTCCTCCTCTCCCTCTCTCTGCCTGCCTCTCTGCCTACTTGTGATCTCTGTCTGTCAAATAAATAAATAAAATCTTTAAAAAAATACAAAACAAACATTTGGACATGAAAAAAATAATGTCTGAAAAATTTCACTAGACCATGTTAACAAGGTAACAAGATATTAGATACTACAGAACACAATATCAGTAAAACCAAAGATAAAGCAACAAAACTACTAAAAATTAAGAACATCCAGAAAAATAATACTAAAAAATGTAAATAGCACTTTAGTAATGTGTTTATAAGATTAAAGAGTCTAATATACATATAATCAGAGTTCCAAATACAGAGCAGGCACATACATGATTATTTTACTTGATGAAATTTACAAATACAAACATACAACTCAATGCAACTTACAAACATACAACTCAAGAACCTCAAAAACCACAAGGAAACTCAACTTAATAAAATAATGCCAATACTCGATAATTAATCTGTTTATTACCAAACAGTCAGAGAAAAAAAGTTTTACTATGTATGCCAGAAAGAAAGAAATACTGCATACTTTTTGTCAGGAACTATTTAAGTCAAAAGATAATTTCATCAAAAAATACTATGAAAAGAACAACAATCAAAAATCTAAATGTGCAGTTCTATATAGCCAATACAATTATCTTTTAAAAAGGCAGATAAGGGGGCACCTGGGTGTCTCAGTGAGTTAAGCCTCTGCCTTTGGCTCAGGTCATGATCTCAGGGTTCTGGGATTGAGCCCCACATCGGGCTCTCTGCTCCACAGGGAGCCTGCTTCCCTATCCCTCTCTCTGCCTGCCTCTCTGCCTATTTGTGATCTCTGTCTAATAAATAAATAAAATCTTTTTTAAAAAGTCAGATAAAGGGCTTCTAACCCTTGCTTGGCAATGTAAAACTTCAGATTGTTGTTTCCACCTTTATAGAAACTTACCATTTTTCTTGAACTTATCAAAGACCTGAGTTGGCAGAGTAAAAACTAACCTGAAATCTATGCAAGTTGAAATTTATAAAATATGAAAACTATGAAAGCAACATAAACTTGCAAAAAGAGAAAAGATATGATTATATTATTATCTGGGCAGAAACAGCTTGACACTAATGAGAACTGTTAAATAACTGAAAATTGTTAAAGAACTAGTAAAGGCTAAATGTGATCTAACAGACTATAGAATCCATGGGGGATGCAAATGCACCTACTTGTAAGCTCTTCCCCAAGGACTTCAACAGGAGCTCATAAAAACAAACAAACAAACAAACAAACAGCCTGATGAGAAACTGGAGAAAGCTTTCCTTGTAGCAAAGGCCAAGTGAGAACAGCAGCTGCTATAGGAAACATATGAAATAATTCCCTATCTACTACCTCCCATAGAGAACAAAAGACTTCAGTTGGGAGGTAAAGGCAATATACAATGTCACTTTTATGACAGTGAAAACAAACATATACAAAATTCCTAGTCCTGGGGAAAGAGCAGGGATGCATGCTGCACCAAGAGCTATAGCTACAGGAGGAGCAGGAATAGTGAGAAATCCACACTCTCAAGACTTAGAGAAAGAGTGGCTATCTGACACTGAAGCATAATAATTGTACCTGAGAAGGTACTTTCCCCCATAATCCAACAACTAACACCAGCTCACGAAAGCCAAAAACAGTGAAATACTGGAGAGAGACCCTCTCCAAGACACAGCAGAAAGGGAAGGCCTAAAGATAAATGTGGAACAATAATCAAAAGAAAACTTCTGACAAATAAATTCCCACTCTAAACATTAAGTATCACTAAAGTAACCTAAAACCTGCTGGGCATTAACGGCAACAAAAGTAATAATACTACCCAAATAACCCACCTTTGCTTCTGAAAAACTAACTTCAAACCTCATGTGAAAAGTCTAGAAGCAGGAAAAATATGAAGGCATGTGTATTTCAAAGCATAAATACTTGTTTCTGTGTATTTTTTCAATCTTTGTTATACTACCCAAGATTTCCTAAATAAAAATAAAATAAAAACATGTCGAGAAATACATAAATCAGAAGAAGCAGACTGAGATATAACAGGAATTTAAAATAAGCACAATTAGGGGCACCTGGGTGGCTCAGTGGGTTAAAGCCTCTGCCTTCGGCTCAAGGCCATGATCCCAGGGTCCTAGGATCGAGCCCCGCATCGGGCTCTCTGCTCAGCAGGGAGCCTGCTTCTTTCTCTCTCTGCCTGCCTCTCTGCCTGCTTGTGATCTCTCCCTCTGTCAAATAAATAAATAAATAATCTTTAAAAAAAATAAATAAATAAAATAAGCACAATTAATATGTTAAAAGCTCTAGTGGAAAAGGTGGGATAACAGGCAAGATAATATAAGCAATTTTAGCCTAGAGATGGATACTGTGATGTAAAGTGCAAGTAGACAGAAAGAAGAAATGAAGAACTACTTTTAGTTTCAAAATACAGTGCACTGAGCTATGAAGAAAAAGGAATTTTAGGATAAGTCATTACAATTTACCCAAACAAAAATATTGGGAAAACTGTCTGGCAGGCTATGGGAGGCACTCACTCACTTCCTCCTTCCAACGTTGTTGATTTCAGGGAAGGTTAACATGGTGGGGTAGGAATACCCTGAGTTTACCTCCTCCCAAAGATACAGCAAATCCACTACATATGAAATAATTCCCTCTGAAAGAGGCCTAGGAACTATTATTTCTCTGTGCTCATCTAGTTTACTAATCTTGGAGCACCTGCCAGAGAGGGACACAGTCAGGACTCTCCCTGGGGACTGAAATATGTGTGGTGGCACCAATTGCTACTATATTATACTGCCATACTAATCCCGGCAGTGAGGGTACCACTTTGGAATTCTCCTTCTAGACTGCAAGTACCAGGGAAGTGTGTCTACTGAAAGTCCTGCATAACCCAGTACCTCATTCAGAAGTCACAGAAGATAGGATAATCCTGCCCACCAGCACATCTACAGATGTCATAGCTTGGCCCTGCAGCTAGATGGACCGGGAGCCAGCCACATCCATCAGTACTTCCATTGCATTCACAGACCAGACACAATGGGAGGGCACATACAGCACACTGAGAATATCTGGTTTTGGTGACCAGAGAAAACTGTGCTTCTGGGTGTCACAGGACACCTCCTATCTAAGGCCATTTCTTCAAGACCAGGAAAGGTGGTCTCTCTAATACATAGAAACAAACACAGAGAGTCAGGCAAAATGAGGAGACAGAGAAATATGCCTCCCCAAACAAATCAAAACAAATAAGACAACATAAAACCAAACAATAAGACAGAATCTCAGAAAATAAACAAACAAAACCTATATGAAACTCTGATAAAGACTTCAAAGTAATGATGATAAAAACGCTCTCTGAATTCATGAAAATAATGGATGAACAGTGAAAACTTGAAAAAAGTGAGAGAAAATGTAAAAAAGAACCAGAGATGAAGAATACAATAATGAAATGAAAATATATTTAAAAAATAGCAAATTAAATGTAGAACAGATAAGAAAATGAGAAAAGAGGTAGGTAGAAATCACTCAAGCTAAAGAGCAAAATAAATTAATTAATTTAAATTTAAATTTAAAAAAAGTAACATGAGCATAGTTTAACAGACTCTGAGACAACATTAATCAGACTAACAATTTCATTATACAGGTCCAGGAAGGAGAAGAGACAAAAAAGGTGCAGAAAATATATTCAAAGAAACAATAACTGAAAACTTTCCTAACCTGGAGGAGAAGACATTCAGATCCAAGAAGCACAGGGAGCCCCCCAAAAAGAGGAAGTCAAAAGGTCCACACCAAGACACATAATTAAAATGTCAAATTTCAAGATAAAGAGAATCATAAAAGCAGCAAGAGAAACGCAACTAATTATGTACAAGGAAATGCCCATAAGACTATCAGATGATTTTTTAGAAGGAATCTCACAGGTTAAAGGGAGTGACACCATATATTCAAAGTGGCAAAAGGAAAACAAACAAACAAACAAACAAACAAAAAACTTATAATCATGAATACTTTAACTGGTAAGGTCAACGTTCAAAATTGAAGGACAGAAAAAGAGTTTCCCAGACAAACAAAAGTCAAAGGAGTTGATGACCAATAAACCAGTCTTAAAAGAAATGTTAAAGGACTTCTTTAAGGTGAAAAGAAACGCCATAACATAAAGCAAGGAAAATATAAGAAAAAATTCTTGGGGTGCCTGGGTGGCTCAGTGGGTTAAAGCCTTTGCCTTCAGCTCAGGTCATGATTCCCAGGGTCCTGGGATCGAGCCCCACATCGGGCTCTCTGCTCCGCAGGGGGCCTGCTTCCCCCTCTCTGCCTGCCTCTCTGCCTACTTGTGATCTCTGTCTATCAAATAAATAAGTAAAATCTTTAAAAAAAAATTCTCAATTGTAAAAGCAAACATATAGGTAGTAGATTGACTACTTATAAAGCTAATAGGAAGGCTGAAAGACGAAAGTAGTAAAATCGGTTATATCTGTAATAATTAGAAGAGGGCTATAAAAACATGCAAAATATGATGTGAAAACAAAACACGGGGAGGATTAATAATAGAGTGTTTTTAAAATACGTTCAAACTTAAGTGACCATAAACTTAAAAATAAACTCTTACAATATATAGGGTGTGATATATGAACCTCCTGTTAACCACAAACCAAAAACCTATAATAGATACAAAAAATAAAGAAATAAAGAGAAAAGAATTCAAACATAACACCAAAGAAAGTCATCCAATCTATATCTATCTATCTCTAAAGGCAAAAGAAGGAGCAGAAAGAGAACTATAAAACAATGAGAAAACAATTTAAAAAATGGCAATAAGTGCATAAATATCAATAATTACTTTAAATGTAAATGATCTAGATACTTCATTTAAAAGACATAAAGTGACTGAATGGATTTAAAAAAAAATCTGTATACTGCCTAAAAGAGATTTATATCAGGCTTAAAAATGTAAAAGAATAAAAGATAAGGGTTAGAAAAAAATTATTCCATGCAAATGGAAACAAAAAGAAAGCTAGGATAGCAATACCTGTAGTCAACAAAATAGACTTTACAACACAGACTTTAGGAGGGCACGTGTTGTGATGAGCACTGGGTGTTATATGTAACTAATGAATTGATGAACACTATGTCAAAAACTAATGATGTACTATATGGTAGTTAACTGAACGTAATAAAAATAAATAAAATAAAACAAGGACTGTAACAAGAGACAAGGTATTAAATATTGATAAAGGAATCAATTTAACAAGAAGATAAAACAATTATGAATATCTATGAATCCAATAGAGGAGCACCTAGATATATAATGCAAATATTAGCAGAAATAAAGGAAGAAACAGACAGCAACATAATAATAGAAGAAGATTTTAAAAACCTACTTACATCAATGGATATATCATCTAGACAGAACATTAAGAAGGAAACAGTGGCTTTAAATGACACATAAGGGAGGAGTTAAGATGGCGGAGAAGTAGCAGCCTGAGACTACATCAGGTAGCAGGAGATCAGCTCGATAGCTTATCTAAACATTGCAAACACCTACAAATCCAACGGGAGAGCGAAGAGAAGAAGAACAGCAACTCTAGAAACAGAAAATCAACCACTTTCTGAAAGGTAGGACTGGCGGAGAAGTGAATCTAAAACGACGGGAAGATAGACCGCGGGGGGAGGGGCCGGCTCCCGGCAAGCGGCGGAGGAACGGAGCACAAAATCAGGACTTTTAAAAGTCTGTTCCACTGAGGGACATTGCTCCAGAGGCTAAACCAGGGTGAAGCCCACGCGGGGTCAGTGTGGCCCCAGGCCCCGCAGGGTCACAGAAGGATCGGGGGTGTCAGAGTGTCGGAGAGCTCGCAGGTATTAGAATGGAGAAGCCGGCTGCAGAGACAGAGCCGAGGACTGAACTCTCAGCTCGGGGTTACCTTGAACTGGTCGCGGGCTGGGTGAGCTCGGAGCGCGGCTAGAGGCTGGGGATATGGGAGTGATTGGGTGCTGTCCTCTGGGGGCACACTGAGGAGTGGGGCCCTGGGCACTTGGCTTCTCCAGGCCGGAGACTGGGAGGGCGCCATTTTCATTCCCGTCCTCCGGAACTCTATGGAAAGCGTTCAGGGAACAGAAGCTCCCAAAAGCAAACCCGAGCCGATTACTTAGTCCGGCCGCGGGTAAGGGCGGTGCAATCCCGCCTCGGGCAAAGACACTTGAGAGTCACTACAACAGGCCCCTCCCCCAGAAGATCAACAAAATATCCAGCCAGGACGAAGTTCATCTATCAAGGAGAAAGCAGATTCAATTCCTAAGACAGCAGAGCAATTCCAGAGGAGGAGAAAGCAAAGCACGGAACTCATGGCTTTCTCCCCATGATTCTTTAGTCTTGCGGCTACTTCAATTTTTTTTTTCTTTCTTCAATTTTTTTTTCTTTTTTCAATTTTTTTTTCTTTTTTCTTTTTTCTTCTTCTGCTAAATTTTTTAAAACTTTTACCCTTTTCTTTTTTAACGTTTTTTAACTAGTTCATCTAAATATATATATTTTTTCTTTCTTTTTTATATTTTTTTATTTGTTTTATTTTTTAAATTTTTTTCTTTTCTTTTTTTTTTTTCAGAACCTGTTTTTATCCCCTTTCTCCCCCCCACAATTTGGGGTCTCTTCTGATTTGGTTACAGCGCATTTTTCCAGGGTCTTTACCACCCTTTTAGTAGTTTATTTGCTCCTTCATACCCTCTTATCTGGACAAAATGACAAGGCGGAAAAAATCACCACAAACAAAAGAACAAGACACAGTACCAAAGGCTAGGGACCTAATCAACACAGACATTGGTAATATGTCAGATCAAGAGTTCAGAATGATGATTCTGAACATTCTAGCCGGGCTCGAAAAAGGCATGGAAGATATTAGAGAAACCCTCTCTGGAGATATAAAAGCCCTTTCTGGAGAAATTAAAGAACTAAAATCTAACCAAGTTGAAATCAAGCTATTAATGAGGAGCAATCAAAAATGGAGGCTCTCACTGCTAGGATCAATGAGGCAGAAGAAAGAATTAGTGATATCAAAGACCAAATGACAGAGAATAAGGAAGCCAAGCAAAAGAGGGACAAACAGATACTGGACCATGAGGGGAGAATTCGAGAGATAAGTGACACCATAAGACAAAACAACATTAGAATAATTGGGATTCCAGAAGAAGAAGAAACAGAGAGGGGAGCAGAAGGTCTATTGGAGAGAATCATTGGAGAGAATTTCCCTAATATGGCAAAGGGAACAAGCATCAAAATCCAGGAGATGCAGAGAACCCCCCTCAAAGTCAACAAGAATAGGTCCACACCCCGTCACCTAATAGTAAAATTTACAAGTCTTAGTGACAAAGAGAAAATCCTGAAAGCAGCCCAAGAAAAGAAGTCTGTAACATACAATGGTAAAAATATTAGATTGGCGGCAGACTTATCCACAGAGACCTGGCAGGCCAGAAAGAGCTGGCATGATATATTCAGAGCACTAAACGAGAAAAACATGCAGCCAAGAATACTCTATCCAGCTAGGCTATCTTTGAAAATAGAAGGAGAGATCAAAAGCTTCGAGGACAAACAAAAACTGAAAGAATTTGCAAACACCAAACCAGCTCTACAGGAAATATTGAAAGGGGTCCTCTAAGCAAAGAGAGAGCCTAAAAGTAGTAGATCAGAAAGGTACAGAGACAATATACAGTAACAGTCACCTTACAGGCTAATAATGGCACTAAATTCATATCTCTCAATAGTTACCCTGAATGTTAATGGGGGAAATGCCCCAATCAAAAGACACAGGGTATCAGAATGGATAAAAAAACAAAACCCATCAGTATGTTGCCTACAAGAAACTCATTTTAGATGCGAAGACACCTCCAGATTTAAAGTGAGGGGGTGGAAAACAATTTACCATGCTAATGGGCATCAGAAGAAAGCTGGGGTGGCAATCCTTATATCAGATAAATTAGATTTTAAGCAAAAGACTATAATAAGAGATGAGGAAGGACACTATATCCTACTCAAAGGGTCTGTCCAACAAGAAGATCTAACAATTTTAAATATCTATGCCCCTAACGTGCGAGCAGTCAACTATATCAACCAATTAATAACAAAATCAAAGAAACACATCAATAATAATACAATAATAGTAGGGGACTTTAACACTCCCCTCACTGAAATGGACAGATCATCCAAGCAAAAGATCAACAAGGAAATAAAGGCCTTAAATGACACACTGGACCAGATGGACATCACAGATATATTCAGAACATTTCATCCCAAAGCAACAGAATACACATTCTTCTCTAGTGCACATGGAACCTTCTCCAGAATAGATCACATCCTGGGTCACAAATCAGGTCTCAACTGGTATCAAAAGATTAGGATTATTCCCTGCATATTTTCAGACCACAATGCTCTGAAGCTAGAACTCCATCACAAGAGGAAAGCTGGAAAGAACCCAAATACATGGAGACTAAACAGCATCCTTCTAAAGAATGAATGGGTTAACCAGAAAATTAAAGAAGAATTGAAAAAATTCATGGAAACAAATGATAATGAAAACACAACAGTTCAAAATCTGTGGGACACAGCAAAGGCAGTCCTGAGAGGAAAATATATAGCGGTACAAGCCTTTCTCAAGAAACAAGAAAGGTCCCAAGTACACAACCTAACCCTACGCGTAAAGGAGCTGGAGAAAGAACAAGAAAGAAACCCTAAACCCAGCAGGAGAAGAGAAATCATAAAGATCAGAGCAGAAATCAATGAAATAGAAATCAAAAAAACAATAGAAAAAATCAATGAAACTAGGAGCTGGTTCTTTGAAAGAATCAATAAGATTGATAAACCCCTGGCCAGACTCATCAAAAAGAAAAGAGAAAGGACCCAAATAAATAAAATCATGAATGAAAGAGGAGAGATCACAACTAACACCAAAGAAATACAGACAATTATAAGAACATACTATGAGCAACTCTACGCCAACAAATTGGACAATCTGGAAGAAATGGATGCATTCCTAGAGACATATAAACTACCACAACTGAACCAGGAAGAAATAGAAAACCTGAACAGGCCCATAACCAGTAAGGAGATTGAAACAGTCATCAAAAATCTCCAAACAAACAAAAGCCCAGGGCCAGACGGCTTCCCAGGGGAAATCTACCAAACATTTAAAGAAGAACTAATTCCTATTCTCCTGAAACTGTTGCAAAAAATAGAAATGGAAGGAAAACTTCCAAACTCATTTTATGAGGCCAGCATCACCTTGATCCCAAAACCAGACAAGGATCCCACCAAAAAAGAGAACTACAGACCAATATCCTTGATGAACACAGACGCAAAAATTCTCGCCAAAATACTAGCCAATAGGATTCAACAGTACATTAAAAGGATTATTCACCACAATCAAGTGGGATTTATTCCAGGGCTGCAGGGTTGGTTCAACATCCGCAAATAAATCAATGTGATAGAACACATTAATAAAAGAAAGAACAAGAACCATATGATACTCTCAATAGATGCTGAAAAAGCATTTGACAAAGTACAGCATCCCTTCCTGATCAAAACTCTTCAAAGTGTAGGGATAGAGGGCACATACCTCAATATTATCAAAGCCATCTATGAAAAACCCACCGCAAATATCATTCTCAATGGAGAAAAACTGAAAGCTTTTCCGCTAAGGTCAGGAACACGGCAGGGATGTCCATTATCACCACTGCTATTCAACATAGTACTAGAAGTCCTAGCCTCAGCAATCAGACAACAAAAAGAAATTAAAGGCATCCAAATCAGCAAAGAAGAAGACAAACTATCACTCTTCGCAGATAATATGATACTATATGTGGAAAACCCAAAAGACTCCACTCCAAAACTGCTAGAACTTGTACAGGAATTCAGTAAAGTGTCAGGATATAAAATCAATGCACAGAAATCAGTTGCATTTCTGTACACCAACAACAAGACTGAAGAAAGAGAAATTAAGGAGTCAATCCCATTTACAATTGCAACCAAAACTATAAGATACCTAGGAATAAACCTAACCAAAGAGGCTAAGAATCTATACGCAGAAAATTATAAAGTACTCATGAAAGAAATTGAGGAAGACACAAAAAAATGGAAAAATGTTCCATGCTCCTGGATTGGAAGAATAAATATTGTGAAAATGTCTATGCTACCTAAAGCAATCTACACATTTAATGCAATCCCTATCAAAATCCCATCCATTTTTTTTCAAAGAAATGGAACAAATAATCCTAAAATTTATATGGAACCAGAAAAGACCTCGAATAGCCAAAGGAATATTGAAGAACAAAGCCAAAGTTGGTGGCATCACAATTCCGGACTTCAAGCTCTATTACAAAGCTGTCATCATCAAGACAGCATGGTACTGGCACAAAAACAGACACATAGATCAGTGGAACAGAATAGAGAGCCCAGAAATAGACCCTCAACTCTATGGTCAACTAATCTTCGACAAAGCAGGAAAGAATGTCCAATGGAAAATAGACAGCCTCTTCAATAAATGGTGCTGGGAAAATTGGACAGCCACATGCAGAAAAATGAAATTGGACCACTTCCTTACACCACACATGAAAATAGATTCCAAATGGATGAAGGACCTCAATGTGAGAAAGGAATCCATCAAAATCCTTGAGGAGAACACAGGCAGCAACCTCTTCGACCTCAGCCGTAGCAACATCTTCCTAGGAACAACGGCAAAGGCAAGGGAAGCAAGGGCAAAAATGAACTATTGGGATTTCATCAAGATCAAAAGCTTTTGCACAGTAAAGGAAACAGTTAACAAAACCAAAAGACAACTGACAGAATGGGAGAAGATATTTGCAAACGACACATCAGATAAAGGGCTAGTATCCAAAATCTATAAGGAACTTAGCAAACTCAACACCCAAAGAACAAACAATCCAATCAAGAAATGGGCAGAGGACATGAACAGACATTTCTGCAAAGAAGACATCCAGATGGCCAACAGACACATGAAAAAGTGCTCCACGTCACTCGGCATCAGGGAAATACAAATCAAAACCACAATGAGATATCACCTCACACCAGTCAGAATGGCTAAAATTAACAAGTCAGGAAATGACAGATGCTGGAGAGGATGTGGAGAAAGGGGAACCCTCCTCCACTGTTGGTGGGAATGCAAGCTGGTGCAACCACTCTGGAAAACAACATGGAGGTTCCTCAAAATGTTGAAAATAGAACTACCCTATGACCCAGCAATTGCACTACTGGGTATTTACCCTAAAGATACAAACATAGTGATCCGAAGGGGCACGTGTACCCGAATGTTTATAGCAGCAATGTCTACAATAGCCAGACTATGGAAAGAACCTAGATGTCCATCAACAGATGAATGGATAAAGAAGAGGTGGTATATATACACAATGGAATACTATGCAGCCATCAAAAGAAATGAAATCTTGCCATTTGCGACGACGTGGATGGAAGTAGAGCGTATCATGCTTAGTGAAATAAGTCAATCGGAGAAAGACAACTCTCATATCATCTCCCTGATATGAGGACATGGAGAAGCAACATGGGGGGGTAGGGGGATAGGAGAAGAATAAATGAAACAAGATGGGATTGGGAGGGAGACAAACCATAAATGACTCTCAATCTCACAAAACAAACTGGGGGTTCCTGGGGGGAGGTGGGATTGGGAGAGGGGGAGCGGGCTATGGACATTGGGGAGGGGAGGCGAACCATAAGAGACTATGGACTCTGAAATACAACCTGAGGGTTTTGAAGGGTCAGGGGTGGGAGGTTGGGGCAACCTGAGGGTTTTGAAGGGTCAAGGGTGGGAGGTTGGGGTAACAGGTGGTGGGTAATGGGGAGGGCACATTTTGCATGGAGCACTGGGTGTTGTGCAAAAAGAATGAATACTGTTACGCTGAAAAAATAAATAAAATGGAAAAAAAATAAATGACACATAAGGCCAGATGGACTTAACACATATATACAGAATATTCCATACAATGCATTTTTTTTCCAGAAAAAACAGAACAAAACAAAAGATAAAAACACATGGAGGCTAAACAATATGCTGCTAAACAACCAGTTGGTCTACGAAGAAATAAAAGGAAATTGGGAAAAAAAAATGCCTTAAGACAAATGAAAGTTTAAACACAATGTTTAAAAATCAAGAGGACCCAGCAGAAGTAGTTCTAAGAAGGAAGTTTATAGTGTTATAGGCCTATCTCAAGAAATAATATATATCTCAAATAAACAATCCAACCATACATCTAAAGAAACTAGAAGAAGAAAAACAAAAAAACACAATGATAGTAGAAGAAAAAAATGTTATAGATTAGTATAGAAGTAAATAAAAGAGCTGAAAGAACCACTACAAAACAAAACAAATAGCAATAGAAAAGATCAATAAAACAAAAAACCAGTTCTTTAAAAAGATACCAAAAACTGATAAATCTTTAGTCAGACTCATAAAGAAAAGAGAGGTCTCACAAATTAAAATAGAAAATGAAAGAGGAAAAGTTAAAACCAACAGCATAAAAATACAAAGGATTATAAGAGACTACTACTGCGAGCAACTATATACCAACAAATTGGACAGCCTAGATAAAATGGGTAAATTCCTAGAAACATACAATCTATCAACACTAACAGGAAGAAATAGAAAATCTAAACAAACCAATAACAAGAACAGTTAATACATACATTTCTCAAACTACTCACAAAACTGAAGAAAAACAAGTACTTCCAAATTCATTCTATGCCAGCATTACCTTAATACCTAAACCAGTCAAAGACAGTACAAGAAAAGAAAATTATAGACCAATATTCCTGATGAACATAGATGCAAAAGCCCTTAACAAAATATTAGCAAAGTAAATTAAAAGTAAATTGAAGGGATCATACACAAAGATCAAGTAAGATTTATTTCAGGGATGAAAGGATAGTTCAATATTCACAAATCAATCAGTGTCATCCATCAAATTAACAATATGAAAGATAAAAATCATGATCATATTAAGTGCAGAGAAGCATTTGAAAAAACATCCATTTATGATAAAACTCTTAACAAAGTGGTTAGACAGGGAATTTACCTCAAATTAATAAAAGCAATATATAACAAGGCAATAGCTAACATCATATTTAATCATGAAACTCTTGAAGCTTTTCCTCTAAGATCAAGAAACAGAGAAGGATACCCACTCTCACCATGTTTATTCAACATTGTACTTGAAGTCCTAGCTTCAGTAATCAGATAAGAAATAGAAATAAAAGAAATCCAATTGACGAGAAAGAAGTAAAGCTATCACTATCTACACATGACATATTACTATAAATGGAAAACCCTAAAGATTCCACCAAAAAAAAAAACAAACTCACATTAGAATAATAAATGGATTCAGTAAAGTTGCAGGATATAAAATTAATACACAGAAATAGTTTCACTTCTATATACTAATAACTGTAACACAAAGAAATAGGAAAAAAATCACAAATGTATTAAAAAGAATAAAATACCTAGGAATGAATTTAACTAACTATAACACTGATGGAAGAATTTGAAAATGGCACAAGTAAAGATATTGCTTAATCATGGATTGGAAGAACTAATATTTTTAAAATGTCCATACAACCAAAAGCAATCTACAAATCAGTGTAGTCCCTTTCAAACACTAAAGGCATTTTCACAGAACTAAAATAAATAAACCTAGGATTTGTATGGAGCCACAAAAGACCCTGAATACACAAGACAATTTTGAAAAAGAACAAAGCTGGAGGTATCACAATCCTGGATTTAAAATAGTATCATAAATCTATAGTAATTAAAACACTATGGTACTCACACAAGAAAGACACATGGGTCAGTGCAATAGAACAAAGATCCGAGGGGTGCCTGGGTGGGTTAAAGCCTCTGCCTTCGGCTCAGGTCATGATCCCAGGGTCCTGGGATTGAGCCTCGCATCAGGCTCTCTGCTCTGCGGGGAGCCTGTTTACTCCTCTATCTCTGCCTGCCTCTCTGCCTACTTGTGATCTCTGTCTGTCAAATAAATACATAAAAAAAAAAAAAAGAACAGAGAACCCAGAAACAAGCCCATGCTTGTATGTTCAACTAATTTACAATAACGATGGAAGACTATACAATGGAGAAGAGACACTCTTCAAAAAATCATGTCAGGAAAACTGGACATTCAAAACAATGAAACTGAGCCACTTTCTTACATCACATACAATAATAAATTCAAAATTGATAAAAGACCAAAATGTAAGACCTAAAATCATAAAGCTACGAAAACAAAACCAAAACAAAACACATTGGGAGTAAAATACTGGACATTAGTCTTATATATATACATACATATATATGTATGTATATATAGCTATGCATGTATATTATACATATACATATGTATATATGTATGTATGTATACATATATGTTGTCCTTGGCCAAGGGCAACAAAAGTAAAAATTTTAAAAAGTGGGACTAAATCAGACAAAAAACCTTTTGCACAGCAAAGGAAACCATCAATAGAATGAAAAGGCAACCTATTGAATGGGAAGAGATACAGTTGACCCTTGATCAACATGAGTTTGCACTATGTGCAGGCCCACTTATATGTAGAATTTTTTTTCAATAAATACAGTAGAGTACTGTAAATGTATCTTCTCTCCCTTATGTTTTCTAAAATTATTAATTAATTAATTTATTTATGAGAGAGAGAGAGAGGTAGAGACCAACCACCAACATGAGGGGAGAAGCAGAGGGAGATGGAGAGACAATCTCAAGCAAACTGCACAGAGTATGGAGCCTGATGCAGGGCTCAATCTCACAACACTGAGATCAGGATCTGAGCTGAAACTATGAGTCAGAAGCTGAACCAACTGCACCACCCAGGTGCCCCTCCCTTATGATTTTCTAAATAACATTTTCTTTTCCTCTTATTTCATTGTGAGACTACAGTATACAATACATATAATATATTAAATACATGTTAATTGACACTTTATGTTATCAGTAATGCTTTTGGTCAATGGTAGTCTATTAGAAATTAACTTTTGCGGGAGTCAAAAGTTATATATAAATTTCCAATTGCATGAGGTGTCACCATCCTTGACTTCCACTTTATGGATGATACATTTGATAAGGGGTTAATATCTAAAATATATAAAATACTCAAACAACTCCCACCCTCCCCCCAAAGACAACAACAAAAATCAAATAATCTAATTAAAGACTGGACAGAGGGCATGTATAAACATTTCTCATATAGATGGCCAACAATCACATGAAGATGCCCATCATCACTAATCATCAAGGAAAGGCAAATGAAAGCCCCAATGAGATAATGCCTTACACCTGTCATGCCTATTATAAAAAGCATAAGAAATAAAAGTGTTGGTGAAAACGTGGAGAAAGGGATCACTTGTGCACTACTGGTAGAAATGGAAATTGGTACAGCTATTATGAAAAAGAGTACTGGGGTTCCTCATAAATTAAAAATAGAGCTGCCATATGATCCAGCAATTCCACTTCTTGGTATTTATTTATTTGAAGAATATATGTGTTTAATTTAGACTGACTCTTCAGACAATCTGAACATCTGCGCTAAGATGTGAATCAAAAGAATCATGCCATGCAAAAATCAAGAAACAGCATTCCAAACATAGGGGAGAGAATAACTCAAAGGCCTTTGTAAGAAATTGACCTTGACTTATTTGATTAACAAAAAGATAGTGTGATTGAAACTTCATGGAGGGAGATTTTGTAAGAGAGGTTAAGAGGGGCTTTGAAAGCAAAGGTAACGAGATTTTATTTTATATTCAGTGAGAATTAGATTTAGAAATTAGAAACAGTTGTGGGGTAAAAAGGAAGAAAAATAATCTGACTCATTATTTAAAAGATCATTCTGGGGGCGCCTGGGTGGCTCAGTGGGTTAAGCCGCTGCCTTCGGCTCGGGTCATGATCTCAGGGTCCTGGGATCGAGTCCCACATCGGGCTCTCTGCTCAGAGGGGAGCCTGCTTCCCTCTCTCTCTCTCTCTACCTGCCTCTCTGCCTACTTGTGATCTCTGTCAGGTGAATGGGTAAAATCTTTAAAAAAAAAAAAAGATCATTCTGGCTGTTGTGTAAATATGGATTGTAGACGTTAGGATATTTTATATAACCATATCATTTAGTTTTCCACAAAAAACAGTATACACAGGACTATACCTATTAACCAGATCAAATGGTCTTCCTAGGTATAGCGAATATGTTTTGTCTGTTATTTTCCATTGTTTTCTTCTTTCTCTCTAATAAACCCCCAATATTGTTCATGCATCCAGTTCTTATGCAGTCTATGGAAGCTGGTTCCATCTCTGCTCAAGCAGGCCTTATTTTTCTAAGGTTACTCCCATTGCCCTTAAAAGGAATTATTTCAGAAATGGAGTTTTAGTCATGACTGTAAATAGGATAACTAAGATAAAATAGATTTTTAAAAGACACCAGCTGCCAAAGCTCATGCAAGAAGAAATAAATAACGTGAATAGCTCTATTTCTACCAATAATTTTAATATGTAAAGTGAACAAACAAACAAAACATCTTTCCATAAAGAAAACTTCAGGTCTAGGTGGTTTCACTGATGAATTCTACCATATCTTTAAGTCAGAAATAATATTATTTGTATATAAATTCTGTCAGAAAACTGAACAAGAGGGAATACTTCCCAACTTTGTTTATGAAGTTAGTGCTATACTGATACCTGATCTTGAAAAACACTTAAAAAAATGAGAACACAAGCCACAGACTGGTAGAAAATATTTATATGAGAAAATAAAGCATATGTTAATACAAATAGATATATACAAATATATGTAACAGCTCTATAATGTATTAAAGCAGTAAACAACCCAACATTGACAAATAAATGAAAATAATTAACAATATATGGTATATCCATATAGTGAAATGCTACTCAGTCCAAAAAAAGAGGAACTGAATATTGATTTATACTTTGACATAGGTTTTTCTCAAAATGCAGAATGAAGTAATTCCATGTATGATGGCATTTCTTTTTTTAAAGATTTTATCCACTTATTTGATAGAGATCACAAGCACACAGAGAGGCAGGCAGAGAAAGCAGGGTGGGGGGGGGACAGACTCCCCGCTGAGCAGAGAGCCCAATGTGGGGCTCGATCTCAGGACCCTGAGACCACGACCCAAGCCGAAGGCAGAGGCCTAACTCACTGAGCCACCCAGGTGCCCCTATGATGACATTTTTATAAAATTCTAGGAAGTACAAAGTAACACATAATGACATAAAACTGATGAGTGGCTGCCTGGTGATACAAGGGGGATGAAGATGTAGGGATGAGCAAGATGGAGAGATGGCAAAATCCTGGAGAAATTTATGGGGTGATATATATGTTCAGTGTCTTAATTTTGGTGATGATTTTACAGGTAATGATTTGACATTTAGACAAATGTCAAGACTTATCAAATTGTATATTTTCTATATATAGGTGATGTGTCTGTCATGAAAAATATTACAATTTGAGTTTCTTAGTTATGTGTGGTTAGGTTGAATACATGAATTTATATCAACTTTCTATAGAAACGTATATTCACAATGAGGATACAATGGGGATCTGTAATGTTAACTCTCTCTCTCTCTCTCTCTCTCTCTCTATATATATATATATAAATGTTAAATATATATATGTTTTGTTAATATATATGTTACATATATTTAGTGTTTGTCACCAAAGAAGAGATCAGCCTCTGATATTTGAATATTTCTCTCTTTTACCATCTTGCAGTGAAGCCTACCAATCAAAATCCTTGCTTCTCACACAGAAATTCTAATGATCATTTTAGTGTTTCAATCTAAAATATAAACTGCTAGCCATACTTTGCTGGATACACGAAGACAGCACAACCATAAACATACTTCAGAAGACCTTGTCTGTGAATAAAAAAAATATACTTCACGGGGCACCTGGGTGGCTCAGTGGGTTAAGGCCTCTGCTTTCAGCTCAGGTCATGATCCCAGTGTCCTGGGATCGAGCCCCATATCGGGCTCTCTGCTCAGTGGGGAGCCTGCTTCCCCCTCTCTCTCTGCCTGCCTCTCTGCCTGCTTGTGATCTCACTCTGTCAAATAAATGGATAAAATCTTTAAAAAAAATCTAAAAAAAAAATATATATATTTCACTATGAAATAAGAACAGGATACCATTTAGGAAAGGATCAATCCAAGGACAAGAATATATTCTTGGAAATTAAAATTATGAGAAACAAAAATTATTAAATATGATAGCCCAAATTAAAAACATCAGAAGAAATGAATGATTAAACTGAGGAAATTATTCTGGTATAAGATTTTTTTAAAAAAAGGTAGAGATGGGAAATATTTTAAAAAAAATGATGAGTATACGATTATAAGAGAAGTGTAAGAGATGAGTGTAAGAGAAGTTCAGTTCTAGGACTCTAGAATTTAAGGGCAAGGAAAGAGGTGAAAAAGCAATTATCATATATTAACAGAAAAAAAAAAAATCCCAGAGGGGCGCCTGGGTGGCTCAGTGGGTTAAAGCCTCTGCCTTCGGTTCAGGTCATGATCCCAGGGTCCTGGGATCGAGCCCCACATCGGGCTCTCTGCCCTGCAGGGAGCCTGCTTCCTCCTCTCTCTCTGCCTGTCTCTCTGCCTAGTTGTGATTTCTGTCTGTTAAATAAACAAAAATATTAAAAAAAAAAAATCCCAGAACTGAGGATACATGTTCTATATTTTAAAGGGCTCAGTGATACATAACAAACAAGATAGCCACCCAAATATAATAACGTAGTTTTTTCAAGAATTAAAAAATATTCTCAATTTCTGGAGAGAATTTAAAAAGTTCACATACAGAAGATTAATAATGTCATTAGAGTGGTCAAGAGTAACACATTAGAATATAATACAATGGAGATAATGTCACTTAAATTTTAAAGAAATATGATGTTCACCCAAATAGTCTATACCCAGAAAAACCATCAATTAAATGTGAGACTGACATTAAAGTATTATCATACAGTGGTTTTAAAAATGTCCTTCCCAGGTACTCCTTAGTAATCTTCTGAAGGATATGTTCTATGACTAATGAAAAAGGAGAAAGATATGGGTCATGAAATATGGGATTGAAAGAGAATAGGAAGATCCCTGAAGACAGTCTCAAATAACTTAATGAAAAGAAACATTTTATCCCTGAGCAAAGAAAAGAGACTGTTTAGAAGGGACGTCCACAAAGGGCAAGAAAAATATCCTGACATGTTTGACTGAACTGAGTTGGGTTTTAAACTTCTGTTGCAAAATTGGGGGAACAAAGTATTAAATGATACAGAGAAAAGTAATCAATGTAAAACCTGCAATTACTAATAGTAGGGATAACAAAATGGTGTGCAACAAGAAAAGTGTGTTTATTAAACATTCTTTAGCTTACCTACTCTTTAGCTTTACCTACCAGTCTTAGGAAGATCATTAATCGTCCTTATATCTTTGATAGTCATATAAATAAAAGAAATGTATATTCATTTAACTGATCCTGATTATTGTTTCATCAATTATTAGATCCAGGTTTTTTTTCCCCTATTTTAACAACCCTGAAATTAGAACACATTTTATCATTAATCCATAGTATCTTATAAAAGCTTTTGACCAGGACTCATTTGTGATACAGTTGTCCTTGCCTGTATATAAAAGAATATGGTTACTAATCCTGGTGGCAATCCTGGACAGCTATAACACTATATTTTTCAAGTAATAGACTATTTAATCACTATTTACAGAAGAAATTAGAGCACCAGTTGTGGTCTGAAATTTTTCTACAGACAATTTCTCTCAAGATCAAGAAAATGCCGGAGTGTTAGAGGCTTGGGAAAAATTCAAGAGACAACAGTGAAGCAATCACTTATAGTATCTACCTTTCTAGCACTCTTGATAGTACAGAGAATAATAATATTATTCTGAAAAATAATACTGTCTTGAAAAACATTAAAATAGAACCCTGAACTGAAAAGTGATTCACAAGTCAGATTCTCAATGAAAAGAACTTACAGAAAAGCCTTAACCAGTTTATCTCTCTTTCTTTTTATGTAGGCAAAAATATGATATATATGATAAAAACTTATTTCTAAATAAATCTTTAAAAAGCTCTTTCAATATATATGAAAACTCAATGATAAGAAAATATTATAATAAGAAAAATAGTTTAGTTAGAAGCATTTTATTTAAGTGACAGCATCCTTAACAGCATCCTATAGCAAGGTAAGTGTTTCCCATTACTTTGTACAAGCCCATGGACAATATTCATATTCCAATCTATATCTACAGTGCCTCCAGGAAAACAAGCAGAAAACTGCAGAGTGGTAGCCTAAAGTGAAAGAGTTCAAACATTCTATTTCTTAGAGAGAAATTAATACATGACATCTAAAAATCAGAAGTTAGAAAACAGTAAGTGAAGTATTTTACAAAATGAAGGCAAATACCAGAAAAAACATCTAAAATAACTGAAAGGCATCACTCATAGGCACTGAAGAACAGAGACCATTGACTTATCTTTTTAATTATAAGACTTGTAACTTTGTTTTTAAACTAGTCACCTGGACTACTGTCATAATTTTAAAAAAATGGACATATAATTAAAAAATGGACATATAATTAAAAAATTTTAATGCAGCAAAATGTATTTGGATGTTTAGTTTAGCTGAGACTATCAGAGAAGATAAAAAGTAAATAGCCATGATACATGGACTACTTCCATAATCTGTGTATTTTTTTTTTGATGACTTAAGTGACAAATTTTAGACCATTCATAAAATGCTTTATCTGGGGCACCTGGGTGGCTCAGTGGGTTAAAGCCTCTGCCTTCAGCTCAGGTCATGATTCCAGAGTCCTGGGATCGAGCCCCACATCAGGCTCTCTGCTCAGCAGGGAGCCTGCTTCCTCCTCACTCTCTGCCTGCCTCTGCCTACTTGTGATCTCTGTCTGTCGAATAAGTAAATAAAATCTTTAAAATAAAATAAAAAAATAAAATGCTTTATCTACAAAATAACATAGGGCACTTTTGCCTGTGATATGCTATATAACTTTTTTTGAAAGAATAACATTAAAATGTTTTATCTCTAATATTAAGAATAATTTTTAGGGATGGATAGTACATAGAAAGAATAAAGGTTTCAGCAAAATAGGGTGAGGCAGGATGAGGAATGAAAAAGCAGAAGGGTTGAGAAGATGTGCCAATAGTTGATGAGAGGAAGTCAGGGACAAGGACTCAAGGATGACATTGTTAGGAGATTGCCAAAGAAGTGGGGCTGATTGTGGATTTCCTTATTTTAAAAGCAGAACATGCTTCAAATGCCCAGAGGTCGCTTACCTACTCACTATAGGAAAGAGCTGGGCGATCACTTTTCTTTTACTGACAAAATTGGAGGCTGTTCGAGTGATTATCTGCCATCTGTTGTCTACAGGAGTTCAATTGCTGAAGAGTCCTCTAGAAGGGGGGGAGAAAGAGCTCATTCTCGATGGAAGGTTGAATGTACATTCAGAGGTAGATTCAGCTGAGCAAGTGCCCAGCTAATCCCTTTTGCACACAGGGACAAGGCTGCCACCAACCCTAATTGATTCTGAAATGAATCTGTATAGAAAATTAGAAGGTTTTGGATTCCCATGTGAGCTTCAATAAAGAGCCAGGATGTAAGCCTGACAGCTGAATGGATTCAGAAATGAAAATCGGATAAGCAGCTTAAAACTGTACTTAAGTCCAGAAATGATTTGAATGCTGTTGTTAATGGCATATTGTATGTTGTCACCTACTTAATTATCTCTGAAGATGAGTTCTTGCAGAGAAGATATGCTATTCTTCCACAGCTTTTCCTCATCACATATTTATTAACCTCCCCCCGCACCCCTGTTCCCAGCTATCATTGCTAGAAGGCAGAAAGAAAGGATTAGACCACTGCAGCTCCTCTGTGGCTGTCAGTTCACTGTGCCAAACTTCAAATATGAACTGTTGCATGTACTGCCACCGAAATTTCCTTTTACATCTTCATTTGCAAATGAGGAGCTGACATTTGTTAGGTCTTGTATTTGCACACAGTTCCACCACATGAAAAGCAAACACTGTCACTGCTGGATACTTTGTTTATTCCTTTGCAGTTAGTATATGGCCTATTTAGAAATTTTCTTCAGAATTTTTTTTTAAACTAACTGAGATAGATAGTCACAGAGCTACATGTCCTCATATTTTATTCAGTAAGCCGTCTGCAGTTTATGGAGCGTGCACTGCATTTGATAGCTATTTAAAACTCTATTTTTTAAAACTGATTTGCACTTCTCTGGTTTATACTCCTTAGGTTTATTTTCTCTAGATAAATGTAGGTTCATTTTTTGATTTAGGAGTTCAGGTTTCTTAGTCATTGATTTTTTTTTAATAAGAGGAAAATATTTTCTACCAAATGAAAATAATGACGTAAATTTAAAAAACATAATACATTTTCCAAATATTGTTTGTGATTTATTAAAGCCTCATCTTTTCAAAAGTAACTTGACAATGTCAACATACTCAAAATCATTAAGGCAATTATCTGTTATTACTAAGAGCCTTTCTGTGAAACAGAAGCTTGGAGGCAACTTTATAGAGAATATCTACGGCTGCGGGTGAGCTACATCTCTGCCTAAAGAGTTGGAGATCTGTTTGCTAAGGTTGACTGCATGCTTTATTTCAAATTTCATAAGAGCAAATTTTAAGAGTTTTATAAAAAACAATAAATCAAAATCACCTATATGGACAATAATATCATCAAGGAAGAGAAAAATAAAAGGAATATTTCATGGTTATTAGTAAGTTTAAAAGAACAGCAAATTAAAAATTCTCATCCTATTTTTACCAGTTCTCAGCAATTATGTCCTATAATATATGTTTCGCTAACAGCATTTTCCTCACATATTTAACCAACAACTACAATCCTTCCTACACCTTCCCAATTTGTTTATTTGACAGGACCCAACTAGTTCACCAAAATTTGGAAATTGCTGTTCTTTGTTTCTAACCAGCTCATAAGTCAAGAGGCACAAACAAATGAAATATTACAGATGAAAAGTTCAGAGAATTGTATAGAGCCAGGGCTCTTTTTATGACAAAGACAATAGAAGAAAATTACTTGCGTCTATCTCACATACTAGATGGTTAAGTTCTTAGGGGCCAGGGTGTGTGTGTGTATATCTTTGTATCTCACACTTGCCTCTTCTCACACTTAAATAATGATCAGCTAACTTGAACTGAATAATTTTTCCTTCAGTCAGTTATTTTAAAGTGTTTTCCTTTATTTCATATTGACCTGCTTTGACACCTTGCAAAAAAAAAAATAACAACTTATATGTTACTAAAATACTAAAAAGTTGATGTTCAAAATGCAAATGATGATAAGTAAATACAAGAGGGAATATCTCCCTAGATATGTCAGTGACAAAGAACTAAAAATGGTCAGAAAATGCTAGAAATGTAGTAAGTGAAATTTAATTGAGCTCAGCTACTCAGGCTTAGAATTGTTTCAACTATTTATTTGAAAATTAAGATCTATGTTCCAAATTAGTTAAAAAAAAGAGGTATAAACTAGATATGTGGAAAGAAATTCCTCCATTAGTACACCATTCTCATTCAGATTTATGTTATGTATGCACTGTTTTTTTTTTAATAAGAAAATAAGAAACTTAAAACAAGTGTCATAGAACAAGAATGTCCATAAAATATGTCTGTTTAGTGTTTAGAGGAGATAGCTAACTGAAGGAAAAAGGTGCTTTAAAAGTATCCTTTATTATGAGTGTTTGTGTTTACTGACAAATATATGTATACATCACTTTGTGCCTTTTCACTGAGCATTTAAATTTTTCTAGGAAACAATATTTTATGGGCCTATTATCTCTAGTAAGCAAGGCAAGCTGAAGATCAGTGAAAAAACAGGCAGATTCCTCATTAAAACATCATTCAACCAGATAGCTAGGCTGCTTAGACTTAGACTCATTTGAAAGTACTATGATAAATACCAATTACTTTTGATTTACACCATTTTTGATTACTTAATGTATTTACTCATCTACTAGATGGTATCCCCTCATGTTTTTCTCTCACTGTAAGTTTATACCATTTTCTTTTCAAAAATTGAACATCAGATACACTATCATCAGTATAGCTATGATAGAGGAAGGAATGTCACTTTTGCTCATCATTTAATTTTTCATAACTGCTCAAAAAATTTATTTTAATGTTTGCATGAAATACCTACTTTTCAACATTATAAAACCAAAATCTTATTTTGGTCTCTCACATAGTACCGTTTTCTAATGCACTATGTACATTTTTTCAAACTACAATTGTTTCTCTCCTATGATTTGTGATGGCTTTAATGGAAATAAATTCTATCTCCATATTTAGATATTCAATACTTGGCTTAGAATGTATATATTTTTTTAATCCCAGGCCCTTTGTTTTGAAAGTTATTATAAAAAGGTGATGATCCAGGTCTTGGTGGTACTGGATGTAAGCCTGCAAGTGATAGCCAATTGCACAGCTTGTATCTAAGCAAGCAGTGAAAAGCACTCTTATCACACAGGAGGCCACAATTAGTAAAACATGACTTCCACATAGGCCACAATTTATTAGATCAAGAACCAAAGAGTGATGCCTCAAATTAGGCTATGTAGTGGCTTTGAGATGTAAGACATAAGAGCAGGGTTTAGCAAAGTTATAACATACTATTAACTAACTGGCTCAAGTAGACCTTATTCTGGTCTCAGTACTCTTTGAAAAAAATATAGCTTCAAAACATGAAAAAAGAAATAGGAAGTATGTTAAAGAAATAGTTACATTAAGCAAAGCAAAAAGTAATGAGTAGTACTAGAATAAAGAGTAAGGATTCTTCCAAAGAAAGGAAGACAGGGTGACCAACTTATTAGAGCTTTATCTAGAATTGTGTGTCTGCAAACACTGCTTTCTATTCTTCCTTCTTAGTACATCCATTCAGTAAATATTGACTAGCAGAATTAATCTGAACATGGCTCTTCTTTTGTGATCTAAAAAAAAATTAAAAACAAACAAGCATAGGAAAGGTGAAGAGCCAAAAAGTTAAGAGAAATATATTTTTAACATTCAACTTTAGAAATGAATATGTTTCTTCTAAATTCATATAAGCAAATCTTATTCATAGGAAAAAAATAAAACACTATATCTACAAAAAAGTCACTGAAAATTTAAAGGTTTAACATATTTTAATTTTATGTTTCCACTTAGCTAGGCCACAATATCCAATATTTGGTCAAAAATTAGCCTAGACATTGCTGTGAAGGTGTTTTCTTAGATGAGATTCACATTTAAATCAGTAGTCCTTGATTACTAGCAGATTACTTTCCTAGAAGATGAGCTTCATCTAATCAGTTGAGGTCTTTAAGAAAAAACAAAACAAAACAAAGACTGACCTTCTCCAATGAGGAGGAATTCTGTCTTTACAGTATCTTCAGACTCTAGCTGCAACATCAGCTTCTTCTTGGGTCTGCAAACTGCTGGCCTACCCTGCAAATTTTAGATTTGCCAGCTTCTTCCACAAATGCATGTGTCAATTCCTTAAAATCTATCATATATATATGTATATCCATACATATATATATACATATATATGTATAGAATCCTTGAATATGGAGAGTAGTAGCTCTGACACCCCATGCAATCAAAAGTCCATGTATAACTTTTGACTTCCCCAAAACTTAACTACCAATAACCTTCTGTTGACTTGAAGCCGTGTTAGAAACAAAAACAGGTGATTAACACATATTTGTATATTACATGTATTACATACTGTATTCTTATAATAAAGTAAACTAGAAAAAATAGATTACATTACAACATTTTAGTTTTCCACAATAAAGATATGAACTATGTGCTGAGTTATCTGAGGGGAGAAGCAGCCAGTAAGGAGAGTATCATTTCAGGTAGAAGAGATAAAGTATGAGCAAATAACTAGAACTAGCTTAAGGTAAGTATAGTTGACTCCTGAACAACCATATAGTTGAAATGTCAACTGTTTATCTCTTTAATTTGTTTCTTTGGAAGAATCTTAAGAATACAACATATCTTCGTTGTATCAAATACTTTGTTATTCATAAATGGTGTTATATTAGAATTTAAGCATAAATAATAAACATATTTGGGGAATGTCAAGGTTTAGGACAGCTATTCTTATTTATTTATTATTTATTTATTTATTTATTTATTTATTTATTTGACAGTGAGAGAGATCCAAGGTAGACAGAGAGGCAGGCAGAGAGGGGGAAGCAGGCTCCCTGCTGACCAGAGAGCTGTCTGCAGGGCTCATTCCCAGTACCCCTAGATCATGACCTGAGCCAAAGGCAGAAACTTAACTCACTGAGCCGCCCAGGAACCCCAGGATGGCTATTCTTAATTCAAAACTTCCTACAGTTAACCTAACTCTAGGTGGCTCTAGGTAACCCTATAAAGGACATAGTTAAGTTTCCAACACACAGTGTAATCAGAAAAACTTCCATGTTCTTCACAGTATTGAAATTTGGTTAGAACATTAATCTTTATCAACCACAATATAATTACTGACAAGTGCCAGTATTTACATTTACTTTTAGTTTTATGAATTTACATAGCAAAAGCCAAACTTGACATGGTCACTGACCTCACCTATCCCTGGTTACATAATTTGGTATTCATGCTCACATGGAAAAATGAGAAAAATAATTTCTAAAGTCTGAGGAATGTCTTTATTCTACTCAGTTGGAGTTATTTACATGTCCCTTGTTACAGAGATAGCCCTTGTTTCTCCAATCCCCATGATCCTGAAACTCAGACTATCAACAGAACCCTTTTTCCTCTTTCAAAGAATTTTTTAAATCAAGAAATAAGAGGGGAAAAAAAGAAATAAGTCAAGAGAAGATCCAAAACACATTGTGTTAAAAAATATTTTATGTGCTAGAACCAATAGATTATCCTTCTCCTAGTGAAATCTTAGACGAGGATGCTAAAAAAGTCTTATGTCCCCTGCATCAGTCCAGATAGGCTAAATTATGGTGTTATTACGTAAAACCCCCAAATCTTAGTAGTATTTTATCTTATTTTATTTTATTTTTTAAAGACTTTATTTATTTGACAGAGAGAGATCACAAGTAGGCAGAGAAGCAGGCAGAGAGAGAGGAAGGGAAGCAGGCTCCCTGCTGAGCAGAGAGCCCGATGTGGGACTCGATCCCAGGACCCTGGAATCATGACCTGAGCTGAAGGCAGAGGCTTTAACCCACTGAGCCACCCAGGTGCCCCTCTTAGTAGTATTTTGGCAATAAGGTTTTTTTCCTTTCTTATACTATGTGGCCATCATAGGGTTTGCTGGAGACTGTGCCCCACATCCTCTGGTTCCAGGTCTCAGGCTAAGAGGGCATCCACTACATAGAACATTTACAAACACTCTATCTGGGAGAATGGAAGATGGTAAGTCATTCACTAACTTCAGTTACATTTGCCTAAAAAAGATACAGACAATCACACATAGATTTCATTGTCCAAAGTATTAGCCACAGTTAACTGTCCCAGCAAAGTGGGACAATCACAAGTATTTGACAAAAAGATTAAAAGATGACCACACTCACCCTCCAAATGTGTAGTGTAGGAAGGTCACTACAAGCTCTGCATCAGGGACACTGTATGTCCCAGCCAAAGAACACTAATGAACTAAAAGTAGTATCTACTAGGTAATAAGCAACATATTGAGTCACTCATGTATTTTTTCATTTACATATATTTTCACAATACTCTCTAAACTTCCCCAATATTATGTAAAAAAAGTTGTTAAATGTTAGAGTTATTTGATCAAAATCATACTCCTATTGAGTTATGGAGTCAGATTTCCAACTCAGGACTGCTGGATCTCAGAGTCAAGACACCAAAACCATTTACCATTCTATAATACTGTCAGTGTTCCTAATGGGGTTCAAGGATTAGAGACATAGAGAAAAACTATGACCAAAGAGTCAGGGAAGATAAATGAGAGATAATCAGGATATAAAAACACATAGTGAACTAGATAAATGGGATAATGTTGGAGCAATTTTATTTGTTCTCAACGTAACTTAAGCTCAGTGAAGCTAGAGCTATGATGAAGATTACTGAAGTAGTAATAGCAAGGGTAAAATATAAAGTACTTATCTTGCACGAGCATTATTACTAACTGAATGATTCTGTAAAGTTACTTTATTTCTTTGTTCCTCAGTTTTCTTATCTCTTAATTGTGGTGACAATAATACCTAACTTAAAGTCTGTTAGTTTAAATTAGGCAGTGTAAGTTATCAAAAACAGGTAAAACATAACAGACATATGTAAATAGAAAGTACCTATGATTCCTAAAAGATTTTAATATTCCCTCTTCATACACCCTCAAGACCCAGGCACTTTTTTCTTTCTGTCTCTCACTGAAACTATCTGATTTATGAGGCACCTGGGTGGCTCAGTAGGTTAAGCATCTTCCTTTGGCTCAAGTCCTGATCCCAAAGATTCTGGGATCCAGTCCTGTGTCTGGCTCCCCATTCAACAGGGAGTCAGCTTCTCCCTCTTCCTCTGCCCCTCTCCCCGCTCATTGTCTTACTCTCACTCTCTCTCTCTCACTCTCAAATGAATAAATAAAATCTTAAAAAAAAAAAAAGAAACTCTCTGATTTAAAGTTTGGGTACTTTAAATTAATTATAAGGCAATATATATTTCATGACAATCCTCTTATTGTATATATCATGCTTTCAACATTTCCTTGTGCTTCTATTTTATGTATTTATTCAACAGATATATATGGGTTTTTACTCTCTATGTTTTTGTTTGTTTTGTTTCATTTCAAAATGAGTTTTGTTTTTTTTTAAGATTTTGTTTTTTTTTTTAAGATTGTATTTATTTATTTGACAGAGAAAGAGATAACAAGTAGGCAGAGAGAGGAGGGGAAGCAGGCTTTCCACTGAGCAGAGAGCGAAATGCAGGGCTCAATCCCAGGACCCCCAGGACCCTGAGATCATGACCCAAGCCAAAGGCAGAGGCTTAACCCACTGAGCCACCCAGGCACCCTGAGTCACTGGTTTAAAATAGAGAACCTCTGCTTCAGTGATCAGTGTTCAAAATCTGGGCATTTTTCCATGTTTCCCATGTATGTGTACATATGAAATTATTTACAGATGAAAGAGTTAGCTTATACAACAGAAGGCATAGCTTGTACTAAGATGCTTAGGTAGAAACAAAATGTGTATATTAAAGGGAAAGGAAGGTGGCCAGATCGTATGTGGCTGGTGAGAGGAGAGTGACTTAGAGAGCAAAGCAGTAAGCAAATCATTATGATATAGGAAGTAAGGAAAAGTAAGGAAAAAAGGTACATTTAATTCTGTTTGTGAGGTAAGTTACATTGATGAAATATATTGCAATTTACAGGTGTGCCCTGAGAACAAAATAGCAATATGCTGGCTACATCCATGTCACTTGGTTCCTAGTATGTCTTTTGGAGTCAGTACCTATCAGGGCTTGTGACAGCAAACAAAGCAGGGCAGGGAGAGCTGAGGTCATTGCTTCTTATGCTCTCTTTCTTCTTTTTCTAAATAAAGTAGAGCTACTAGAGAAGGATTTTCACTTAGCACATCAATATATTTTCATTATGACCAGCAATTTATTGTTCTTTCAATATCCTCATCAGTCACTTTAAAATGCTCTCACATGAAACATTATTTTTCTTTGATAGAAGATTAAGATGAACGACCTAGACGAATATGCTGTAGCTCACACAGGAATCTCTTAAGGGAATCTGAATCAGTTCACACATGCAGAAGATCACTGTAGAATTAATAGTTACGTAGTGCTTATGGAAGATATCCATTGTCTTAAAAACTTTTACTGAAAATCATAAAGAAATCTTTCAGTCACAAAAGAAGTCACAGAAATTCCCCCCTGATTCAAGGTACCTTTTTATTGATGAAGAAAACATAGCCTGGGCTTCCCTCCCTCCCCCAAGAAAGGCAGCTACAGTTCATTCTCTTTGATCTGGCATATTTCCCAAGGTTGGAACAAATCAGGAGAGGTTGAAAAAATCTATTCAGGTAAGTAAAATATTGTTTATAATACAAATGTAATATCTTAGTATCTTAGATGAGAATTGGCAATGTTAGAATACACTTATGATTTTGAGGGGGATTATGTTCTGAAAAGGCCTCAGTAAATAAAGTCAATGGTGTCTACTGAAATTTCTTTATTGACTTTTTTCATTAATAAACGCTATGATTATAATTAATTTCCTTGCACAAACTCAGCCTGACCTGTTTGCCTATGGCAGAAGTGAGAAAATGCTACTGAGGCATTAAGGAGTTACTAACACAAGCTGGCAAAACCCCAAATTAACCTATTCCAGCAAAGAAATATCACATTTGGGAAATTAAAGTAGGTGTCTGATGTTTTTGTGTATAGGATGGTGAAAGTAAAATCCATTAGGACAAATTCTATTTGAATTATGATAACTTCTCTAAGGTTCTACTATCTTTTGATTCCATTTCTGGTTACTTTTTCTTGATCAACCCTTTATTTTCTTCTACAGCTTAAAAAAAATCAATTATGAAGCTGAGTGATGGGGCACCTGGGTGGCTCAGTGGGTTAAGCCTCTACTTTGGGCTCAGGTCATGATCTCAGGGTCCTGGGATCAAGCCCTGCATCCGGCTCTCTGCTCAGCGGGGAGCCTGCTTTCCCCTCTCTCTCCGCCTCCTTGCTTCTCTGCCTACTTGTGACCTCTCACTCTGTCAGATAAATAAAGTAAATCTTTAAAAAAAAAAAAAGAAGGTAAGTGATTTGCCTAATATCGTATGTCAAGGCTTGCCCAATATCAGGTGTCAAAGGAAGGTTTCTAGCTTGGGTCTGCTAATTCTTTCCAGGAAAAAAGGAAGTGGGATAAGCTTTAAAAAGGAGAAAGCTTAGGGATGCCTTCTTGGCTCAGTCAGTTTAGTGTCCAACTCTTGATTTTGGCTCCTGTCAGAATCTCAGGGTTGAAAGACTGAGCACCACATTGGGGCTTTCTATTCAGCAGGGAGTCTGCCTGGGATTTTCTCCCTCTCCCTCTGCTGCCCCACCCACTCTCTGTCTAATATATATATATATATATATATATATATATATATATATATTTTTTTTTTTTTTTTTTAAAGGAGAAAGGCTATACAATGCCATATAGATTAAGGGAAAACAATGTATGTGTGTATAGATAGAAGCAATATGTTCCCCCTTTAAATGTGCTTAGAACTATAGATTGAATGTATAACAGTTCATGACAGATTAAAATGCACCCCCTTTGACCTTTGCCATCACTTGACCCCAACTATTACTCCCTACCTCCCTACCTACACTGACCAACCCAAATTGGCCAACCAACGGCTTCTTTTTTTTTTTTTTTTTAATTTTTTTTTTCCCTTTTTATTTATTTTTTCAGCGTAACAGTATTCATTCTTTTTGCACAACACCCAGTGCTCCATGCAAAACGTGCCCTTCCCATCACCCACCACCTGTTCCCCCAACCTCCCACCCCTGACCCTTCAAAACCCTCAGGTTGTTTTTCAGAGTCCATAGTCTCTTATGGTTCGCCTCCCCTCCCCAATGTCCATAGCCCGCTCCTCCTCCCCCAATCCCACCTCCCCCCAGCAACCCGCAGTTTGTTTTGTGAGATTAAGAGTCATTTATGGTTTGGGGATTGGGAGGGAGACAACCAACGGCTTCTAATCCATGGCTCCAGTCTTTCGACCCTATCTCTTATTCCCCAGTGAACAAAACCCATGTTTCCTTTACTTGCTATGAAGTTGAACAGTGAACAATTCTCATAACAAAATTGAACACTGATATTTCTTCCTCTATCCTGTTAAATCTTTAAGCTACTTGCCTCCCAGAAATATTCATTTTAAAGCTATTCTCACATTTGCTATGTTTTAATGAAAATTTGAGCTAATAAAGACTTAAGTGTGCTTGTGAGTCTCCCTCCTTCACTTTTGGTGCCATGGCTCCATCAGTACTGAATTTGTGATTCTACTTTAAAGAGGAAGGATGTAACAGACCCACTGCCAATTCCCCTTAGGGCCCCAAGCACAGACTTCCATGTGAGTGCTGCTTTTGTCTTGCACTTTACCTTGTTATTGGCAGCTTCAGCATTAACAATAACAGTCTTCAGTTAAGAACTCCCACTTTGTCTTGCCTTCCCTTTTCTGCAGTACTTTTGAACACAGAGGTAAGAGACTGATGTTGACAGTTCCAGCCATACATGTGCATGTGTATTATGCTGCTAATGGTACAGATATTTAGATATTTGGAGAACTTTTACCAAGGAAGTTTTTTTTGTTTGTTTGTTTTCCCTTAATTTGGTCCAAATTTATTTATGTTAAATTTTATACATAAGCAAAATGTTAACATATTCTATATGACAAAAATTATTATAAATATAATTAAAAGCCATAAAAACTCTTGAAAGAAAATATTTGTAAAATACATTATAAAAGTGGCCAATATCTTTTAATAATTTCTCTGCATTTATTATATTAGCACCTATGTATATATGCACACACAAAAACTGGTCATATCCTTATCCTATTTTTCTATTGGTGTGTAAGTGCTTTTTATATCTTACCAAGGAAATTTAGAATTACAAGGATCACTTAGTACTTTATAATGAGCAATTTTGTTAATTTCACAGGCACCTTAAAACAAAGGGAAGATACCTCGATGAGAAGATGGCCTTTCCTGTGTTTAAGAAATCATAACAAGAAAGAGGTTACTTTATTTAAATGAACTGTAACAAATCCTTGCTGGGTGTGTGGGGGGGGGTTGCATATGTATCCACATATATATAAATGTATATAAAAACAGATTTTTCTTCATCTGATCTCTTTTGACTCATTTAAAAAGGAAGATAATTAGCTGCTTTTTTTAATAAATAGCTTTTTACAAGGAAAATTTCTCATATGTTTGAAGCTGGCTCCTCTTAATTCTCCTTTATCTATTTATTTTTACTGCCTCTCTAACTCCTTTCTCTATTCTTCTGAAAATTTTGCACACCAATCTGTCAAAATGTTTTTGTGTCATTATGTGTGCAATCTAGAAATATGTATTCCAGGTAGAGAGTAAAGTTAAAAACAAGTACACAAAGTTAGTAAGTTTTGTTTCTTTTCCCATACAATGTTGATTAAAGAAAGTCAAACCTATAACTCTGATTAAAGGAAAACTTAAGAGCTTCTAAGCATTAAAATCTTTAAAATTTAGTTAGGTCAATATAAATATATGGATTTTGTTATGAAAATATCCTTTTAATATTTCTGATAAATACATTAATCTAAGTAAGTTAATAATATTTGTTTAAAATCTATTCTATATATTCTTCCAGATTTTACTATATAAAATTAATGTTCATATAATATTTTAGTTGATACTACTCTAATCTTAAAATCACATAATTTGATATTTTAGAATGTCTACAATGGTTTTATGGGTCAAAGAAGTTACTGTTATTTCTGCAACTGTTTAAGATTTTAAATACATAAAATTTTGTTTAAATGAAATTTGAATGATGTATGTTTTAAAGTATTTAATCTTATTTCTTACAATGTCACAAATCATAAGGACTTAATGTATATTAAGTAAATTATTAAGTAAAATATTAAGTAAATTATAACTTTCATATTCTTAATCAAATTTAATAGCTTGCACTAACATTAAATTGTACTAATTAATCACTGATACTGGGATAACTGGATAAATTAAAAGTAAAAAATAATTATCAAATTAGTCACTAGATTTAGTTTTAGTTTATCTTTATGCATTGCAGAAGAGCTAATTTGTCAGTATATCAAAATGTCTTTAGGTGATCTATTTGCATTCATATATCTATAAAGGTAACACAAATTATCTGTCCATTAAGAAAAACAGTTAAGACATTTGAATGCCCTAAATTCTAGTTTTTTCTTGGTTTAGAGAAACAAAACTTGGTTGTTTTAATAAAAGATGAGAGTTACTATACATATTTGAAATTATATTAAGTATTGCTATTGTAGATACAAGAATACATAAAAATCATAGATATGACCTGTCATTTTCTTAAGGAAATGATCATGTTTTATTAAGATAGACTAATGAATATAAAATATGCATCATTTTGGTATATTGATAGTGTTCATTATATTGGAGCTATATATATTGGAGCTATATATATTAAAGCTATATATAAAGTTACACTAAAGCAATGTTTGATATTATCATGCATATAAATAATTATATATTTGCATATCTCTTATCCTACACATATATAGTTACATGCAGATTATAAAATATCAATATGAATATGAATTACTAAATGAAAATAATGAAACATGTTAAAAATTCTAACAAACTTGACTGTATTTTAATATGTTTAGGGATGCCTGATTAACTGCCTTCAGCTCAGTTCATGATCCTGGGGTCCTGGGATCAAGCACCTCATCAGACTCTTGCTCACCAGGGAGCCTGCTTCTCACCCTACTTGGGTGTGTGGTCTCTCTCTGACAAATAAGTAAAATCTTTCAAAAAATATTTATTCATAAGGGAAAAGGTTTATAGTTCCTTTTTTTGCAAAATATTTCTCCATTAAATACAAAAAGCAAAATTGAATTTTTTTTCCCAAAAAAATTAACAAATTACTCTCTGCCTGGAGAAAAGCCCCATTTTTATACAACCTTCAATCTGGAGGCCTAGTTTTACTGAAAATGATACCAACCTAAGACTGCTCTTGAATTTTTTTGGAAGGACCTTATTGTGTACTACTACAAATACAGCTATTGAATTACAAGGATTGGATGCCTGGACTTGCATCTGCCAACTTGAAATAATCAAATCATTCTCATGACATGGAGTTCTTGACAGCTCAGAGATCTATAATTGAGAATCTCTCCAGATACTCCAAAGAAAATGACATCATGAAGGAGATGTATCCCAAGAAGGTTTGATCTGGCAGCAGACTTCTATATGTAAACAACTTCTAACAAAAGATTCCTAGACAAAGACCCAAATGCCAAGAATAACTGACTGCATCCTTTCATCCTTTTCTTTGTCTCTATATCTTCTTTTTTTTAAAGATTTTATTTATTTATTTGTTAGAGAGAGAGAGAGAGAGAGTGCACACCTGTGAGAGAGAGCAACAACCAGGGGGAAACTTCAGAGAGTAATATCTTTATTCTAAGATCTGGTTTAGCATATTGGCCTCAAGGCCCATGCTGACCAAAAGATAAAACCATGAAAGATCTTGAAAGGTCTATAAATATTCCACTGTAACATTTATAAGACTTCACTTCTTTCTGCTCAGTCTCCTTACAAACCCAAATTGCCCAAGCAATGTAACTAAACCATGACTCCAATCATGCTTCACATATATCCTATTCCCAAATTAATGTCAAGTAAGCTGCTTTTTGGAAAAGTCTACTTCTTGGATAATATTTTAAAATAAATATACTGAAACATAGGTAAAACACAAAAGAACTTCATATTTTTCATATTTTTTTAAAGTTATTGCTGTGCTTGGGACGCCTGGGTGGCTCAGTTGGTTAAGCGGCTGCCTTCGGCTCAGGTCATGATCCCAGCATCCTGGGATCGAGTCCCACATCCGACTCCTTGCTTGGCAGGGAGGCTGCTTCTCTCTCTGTCTCGGCCTGCCACTATGTCTGCATGTGCTTGCTCTCTCTCTCTCTCTCTCTCTCTCTGACAAATAAATAAATAAAATCTTTAAAAAAAAAGAAGTTATTGCTGTGCTTTACATTGCCAAATTATATACTTCAAGGCTAAGACGTTTTTGGTTTTGTTATCTTAGAACTTAAAAAAAGCAACAGAGTAACTGTGTACCTGCACTTACTTGGGAATGAAACATAAGATGTGATGGGAGGGGCGCCTGGGTGGCTCAGTGGGTTAAGCCGCTGCCTTCGGCTCAGGTCATGATCTCAGGGTTCTGGGATCGAGTCCCGCATCTGGCTCTCTGCTCAGCAGGGAGCCTGCTTCCCTCTCTCTCTCTCTCTGCCTGCCTCTCTGTCTACTTGTGATCTCTCTCTGTCAAATAAATAAATAAAATCTTTAAAAAAAAAAAAAAAAGATGTGATGGGAAGGTAGGAGATAAAAAGATGCTTTGGTATGATTATCCTAATTCTCATGATCAGGATTTCAGACTATGACTATCATTTCATGAATTACCATGCTAAAGTGATGAATCTACTATCTAATTCATCTCATTCAGCAGATTTTCACTGAGTAGATCACACATCCAAGGATTGATCTAAGCTCTTTAGATTCAACAGTGAACAAAACAAACAAAATTCATTGTCCTCCTGAAACTTACAATTAGTAGAACAAGACAGATGACATACAAGTAGCACAGAAAATAAATATGGATTAATAATATAGACCCAGATTCCCAAGAGAATACCAGTATGCGATTATTGTCATTGAGTTGCATTCAGTTTAATGTATTTATAGTATTTTATGTGTATACATGTGTGTATATGTATGTATACATATATACATGCACACACATATACACATACACACAGATATGCACACATTCATGCACACATACATGTATATATGTTTTTGGAAAAACTAGATTCCTGTTTTTAGAAACTATTTTAGACTCATAGGAGGTTGCAAAGTTAGTTTAGAAAGGACCTATGTACACTTTACCAGTTTCCTCCAGTAGTTACAACTTATACAATTATAGCATGACATCTATACCAGGAATTTGATATTGGTATAACGTATGTGCATAGTTCTTTGTCACTTTATCATATGTGTAGATAGGTGTAACAACTTCTGTAACCAACATACAGAAGATTCCTTTACCACAAAGATCTCCCTCTGCCTTACTTTTGTATTTATGTAAGTCCTCCTCCCTGGCATAGTCCCTAAATAAAACCTGGCAATCAGGAGTCTGTTTTCCACCACTATAATTTCATCACTCAAGAATGTTGATAAAAGGAAGTATGCAGTTTTGACTTTTTGTATTTGGCTTTTTTCACTCAGCATAATGTCCTTGAGATACATCCAAGTTGTGTGTATCAATAGTTCATTCCTTTTTTATTGCTAAGCAGTATTCGATGGTATGAATATATGACAGTTTAACCATTGAGGCACATTTTAGTTGTTTCAAAGTTTTGGCTATTACAAATAAAGCTGTTTATGAACATTCATGTATAAACTCTACAGTGAACATAAGTTAGTTTTCCATTTCCTGAGATAAATAAAATTTCTGAGTCTTATGTATATCCTTGTTTATTTTTAGTTTTTATCTATTTATTGAGAAAGAAAGAGAAAGAGAGAACATGGGGGAGCAGAGGCAGAGGAAGAAAGAGACTCCCCATTGAGCAGGGAGCCCAATATAGGGCTTCATCCTAAGACTGTGGGGATAATGACCTGAACGGAAGATGGATGCTTAACTGACTGAGCTACCCACGCATCCCATTCCATGTTTATTTTTATAAGAAAATATCAAACTGTTTCCCAGAGTGCTGTACCATTTTACATCCTTATAAGCAATGTTAAGAAATTCAGTTTCTATGTAGCCTCACCAGCATTTGTCATTGTCATTACACACACACACACACACACACACACTCACACACATATGTATAAAATAGTTTCTTCTGTTGGAGTGTGCAAAAGTAATCAATACTGCCATCCACTTGCACTCTTACCAGGCTTCAGGCTGCAGTTGCAGACTTATATGTGGCAATAAAAAGTTCCAAGTGTCCTAATAAATAATACTGTCAGAAATCTGAATGATCTTACTAAAATGTTTTTTTATTTACTATATAATTAAATCCATATTTTATTTTATTTTATTTTTTATTTCATTTTATTTTATTATTTTATTGTTTGGTAACCCTTTTCGTTATTCAGTAATTCCTTTTGGCATCAGTGGACTCAAAATAAGAACAACAACAACAAAAAAACCATGGACAATGAAAACTCCAATACTGATTTACATATTTTATGAAAGTTGATGGTGAGTTTATTACTTTTTATTTATTTTTTATTTTTTTAAATTGTATTTATTTGTTTGTCAGAGATAGCACAAGCAGGGGGAGTGGCAGGCAGAGCAGGCAGAGGGAGAAGCAGGCTCTCTGCTGAGCAAGGAGCTTGACACAGGACTCATCCCAGGACCCTGGGATCATGACCTGAGCCGAAGGCAGACATTTAACCAACTGAACCACCCAGGTGTTCCTTATGGTGAGTTTCAACATATTCCTTATCAACATTCTCTAAGAAATTCCATGAAAAACGTAAATGATTCCATTTTGAAAAGATGTCATGGCAGAGTACTAAAGACAGATAAAGCTGAGGAAATTATAAAAGAATTTTGATATGTACCAACAGTAACTATTCTGTTTTAATGTTCATATATATTATTAACATTAATATTATAATATAAAATTAATCTTACATTATTATTCACATATATGCTATTTTTATTCTACAGAAATAACTTTAAGAGTACTTTTTAATAGGACCATTTTATAGATTTTTAATATCATAAAACCAATTGTTAGTTGATAAACATATCTTTTAATTATGTCATCTTAATTATTTTAGTAACCTTTTTCAGGACTCAAGGGTCCCAAATTCATGGTAAATTATGTCATTAGCCTAATTATTTACTATGTTAGAAATTGATGAGATTTATGGAAAAAATATTTTAAAAAGAGCAGGGAAGACTTATTGGAAGTTCCAGGGTGGGGACTGGATGAGATACATAGCAAATATAGAGTGTTCAAGTTGATACTGAGAAAAGACCTAAAGGAAGTGAGGATGTGTTACATATCTGAGAGAAGAGTGTTCCAGGTAGAAGAAATGCAGAACCATTCTATAGCTCCTAAGGCCTGCTGGGTGCAGAGACCAGAAGAGGTTTATATGGATGGAGTTGGAAAAGAAACAGTAATGGGAGTTAATAAGATATGAGGTTAGGCAGTTAATGGAGTCACGCTGGTAGGTCAAATTTTGTAGGCCCAGTGGGCCATTATACCTCTTTTTTTTTTTTTTTTTTTTTACTTTGGTTGAAATTAGAAGCCATTGGAAGATTTTGAGCAGAGTTGTGTAATAACCTGATTTATGTTTTAATTGAGAAATTCTGCTTCTGTTTCCAAGACGCTAGAGTGACAAGTTACCAGATTATTATTCTAACCCAGCTAAAAGATAATGACCTGAACCAGGATGGAAAGAGGTGACAAAATTTGAAAATGGAAGCCTCCACTGGACCCAAGCCAGAGCCTAGAACAAATTCTTTCCTCAGAAACTGGATCCGGGTCACCAGTCCAGTCCAGTGTCCCAATCCTTAATACTGAATTGCTCTTGGTGACTCTTATCCTTCTTGTTCTCTTACAGAATTCAGCCTCAATTGAATCTCCCTTCTCCAATCCATTTGACATATTTAATGTGTAGATTTCAAGAGTAATTTTCAAAATCAAAATCCCTTTTATTTTACCCTAGCTATCCCCAAATTCCTTGCTACAAATACTACTATCAGTTTACCAATTGGGATGCAGGATCAATGAAGATTAAAATAAAAGAGGTAAGTGTTGCTATAACAGGTACCTTCCCTGTCTGTCATAACTTCAACCCTTTCCTCTGCCTTTTTATCACATTACTTATCTTAATATGTCATGACAGTCACACATAGTATGTCATGAAAGATAAAATTCTGTTTCAGTATAAGGACTAATTTATACAATAAATTATTGTACAAATGTGACAACAGCCTTATACTTTATGAGAACCACAAAAAAAAAAACACAATTTTTGAAAGGCACAGGATCACATGTTCATTTTCTATAACCAGTTTATTCAAGTTTCTGTCTCAATAGGATATAAACCTGAAACTTTTTACATTTATTCTAATCACTGCCCTACAATTGGACCATATACAATCCTCCTTGGCATTCATGTGAAATCATCCTGAGTGAATGAAATAACTTTCTGGTCAGTATGTAATTTTACACCTGATCCACAGCTTTCTCCTCTCTTATTGGTAAGAGATGTGGCTTGGGAGAGATAGATTGTTAGGAGGAGAGTGGTGTATTTTTCCAAAAACTCCTTCTCTATTCCTTCCTTCAGGTGGTTGCCCTACAGGATGGGGATAAGGAAATCAGATATGGGAGACAAGGCTCCAGTTTGGCAAATTACCATGCCAGTACTTGGGGTAAGATTGCTTCATGACTTTGGCTTGGTCATGTTTCATCACAATCTACTTGTCTCTATCAATCTGAAAAGGAATGAGACTGTGTTTCGGATACTACTCAACTCCACATCCATTCTATCCACTAATAAAGTCTCTCTTATAGAGAATGGCTAAGTCTCTAATCATCTATATTCACCCTCCTCTTTTCTGGTGAGGTACAACCACACATGAAACAGTGACTAATTGTACAGCTCTGTTTTCTGCTTCTTCTTCCTATCCTCTTCTCTTCCCTTTGATATTATCTTCTATTTGGACTCTCCATATTATTGTCTCTTCTCACCTTTTTGTTATGTATCACTCCAACATTGATGGCTCTGAAGATTCTTCAATTTAATCAGACAGTCTGTCCTTTTGTAGGTATTGTGAAACAGAAGTGATTATATTAGAGACCTCCCAAATATCCTTTCCCTTGTATTCCCAACTGATTTTAGACAAAGTAAAAAGTTCTTATTATAAATACTTCACTTCCTTCAAAGTGAGTGATTTTCTCCTTTTGTTGTCTCCTTCTTTCCACTACCCATTCTTCTTATATAGTCAGAAATAGGAGTTGTGATAATACCTGGAATTTATAGAGTTAGTTCTGGCATGTCATAGTAAGCCTTGGGAGGAGGTTTCCAATATCACCTGTTATCTCCTTTTAAAATTAGTGTTTGGTTGGGATACCTGGGTGGCTCTGGTGGTCAAGGTCCAGCTCTAGTTTTGGCTCAGGTCATGATCTCAGGATCTTGAGATGGAGTCCCACGTTGTGCCTGAGTCTACTTGCCCCTTTCCCTCCCCCTCTGCTCCTTTTCCTACTCCCAAGAGCAAGCACTGCATTCTCTATCTAAAATAAATAAAATCTAAAACTAGTGTGTAGTTAACATGGTTATATATAAAATACACTCATGGCTTGGGAAATCCATATGCAGGTATATTTAATTTTACATAGATCTATATGAAATTATGGTTATTTGCTTTTGTCTCTACAGATAAACTTTTTAAAAGGAGGATTCTTTAAAACAAATTTACTAATATTTCAGCTAACTTGGATAAATATAAAGTTTCTATAAAAAGAAATAAGAAACATAAAACATAGGAGTATAGAGATTCGAGGCATATTTTAGGTTAGATCTTTAATATTATTTGACAATAAGAAGTTCAATATCTAGAAGTCCTTAGTTTGTGTCATACTGGCATGTATCAAACAATGCCAGGCAGTAAAGTAATGAGAAGGTTTAAAGAATATATAAATAATGTGGGTTTACTGTTATTGCACAGTTCTTTTGTGGGGGAGGAGGGCTCCTATATAATTTTATAATAGAGATTCTAGAATAAGAGAAATCTCAACTTCAAACAAAAGTGTTTGAATTGCAATTAATATTTTGAAAGTAATGAAAGTAAGTGGGCTCCGCTCTCCAGTCCCTGCTTCTTCTCTCTTGCTCACTCTGTCTAATAAATTAAACAAAACAAAATAACAACAACAACAAAAACTTAAAGAAAAATAAAAGTAACAGAGAAGGGAGCCATTCAGAGTAAGACCTGAAGTTACCTCCTGCTAGCAACAAGGAATGAAGGTAGGTATATCCAGAGACATGCTGCCAAATAAGGACAGTGGACTTTTGATCTAGCTTTACTCATTATTAATCTAACTGATCTAGTCTGACCAAGATGGCCTTTAGTGTAAATTACCATTCTCCTAAAAACTAGAGTATGTTTTCGTAACTTCCCAAAGTACAACATTTCTACCACCAAATTATCAGCAGCATTTCCATTTTATAGACTACTTTTATAGTTACAACTATTCTTTAATAACCATTTTTTTCATTAAAGCATTTTTAATCACATTTTTGAGATAGTCTGAATGACAGAGACCTAATAATGGTAGTGAGCAATATATCATCTAAGAACACAGATGTTAGGTTCATTCCCAAGTTACTTTGCAAATACTTGAATTGTGGTTCTTTTTTTTTTTAATATTTTATTTATTTATTTGACACAGAGAGAGAAAGAGACAGCAAGAGAGGGAACACAAACAGGGGGAGTGGGAGAGGGAGAAGTAGGCTTTCCGATGAGCGGGGAGCATAATGCAGAGCTCAATCCCAGTACCCTGGGTTCATGACCTGAGCCAAAGGCAGACGCTTAACAACCGAGCCACCCAGGTGCTCCTGAATTGTGGTTCTTTCCCAGATAGAAGACTAAACTCAGAGCATCTTCTTGAGTTAAATAAGGGAGAATGCAATGCTATTCAAGAATTTTATCGACTACTAGTCTCTCACTCTCTTGGTGAGTTTAAATGAAATACAAGCAACATAGAGTGAAATTATTTGGACAGATATCCAGAATAAACCTAGAGAAAAATTTTTAAAAAGTCCACTGTGAAGAACTTCTCAGTTACCAAAGGATGCACAAGAGGTGTGCAGACAAATCCTATTAATGGGTAATGGGATTTATTTGCATGTCCAGACACCAGTTTGAAAATGTGATTCTGTTCAAGACATAAGAGGGAGAGTTCTTAAAGGAAAAAAAAATTCTGTCTTCAGGAAAGGTGGAATATATCTCACTAAAATCACTCTGATTCACCCTTTAATAAATTACTTGAAGGGGGAAAAAATGTGTTTGTTGATACAGGAAATGTTGAGGCTCCCGAGCTTAGTCCTCTGAAGTAAGGTCTACAGTAGGCAGTTGGCAAGAGAACAACAGAATCTTAAGAGAGGTAGGCTCAGAAACAAGAGGGATTTCTGGTTAGTGACATTACTTATTCTTCCTAGGCAAGGTCTAGAATATCACTAATTGAGTATTTTAAAGAATAACATATTTTGTACTAAACACATAAGGCAATATTTATAAGATGCAATGTCAAAATTTATTCAGCCCACCTGTAAAAAAAAAAAAAATTAAAGCTACATGACTAAGTGTTAACATAATTTTTTTTTCATTGTCCAACTGTATATCATTAATTGTTTATCTACAAAAAATACATCAGGTAGATTATGCTGTCATAGAGCAGGGATTGTTTTTTTCTATAGAGAGCCAGACAGTAAGTATTTTAGGCTTTGTTGACTATAAATTCTCTACCATCTCTACTCCACTCTACCATTGCAATGCAAGAGTAGCTATAAACAGTCCATTAAGTAGTAACCATTGCTGGATTTGGCCGGAAGGTTATAGTTTGCTGATCCCTGATACTAGCTAGCCATTTAGCATCTTTATCCATACAGTGTTAGCATCTATGACAGTTCCTGGTATGTTATATAAATTAATAAATGAATAAATAATTAAAAAGCTGGCAGTTCATCCTCTCTGTAATCTTTTATATATGACTTCTCCATTGATGTGATTCCAATTGGTTGGTTCTCAGACCACCTAAACATTTTGAGAAATTTAACCTCAAAGTACATAATAGAGACATAATTTCCGTGTTATCATGGCCAAAAAATTCATAAAATGAATCTATTCTTGAGAAAATATTAGAATTGTGGGATTATCAAATTGTGGGATCTTCTACAAAAATATCAAGGTCAAGAAACACATGGCAAGGCTGAGATAATGGTCCAAAATAAAGAAAACTAGAGTAATATAACAAACAAATGCAATGAGTATTCCCAGTGTAGATCCTAGATCAGGAGAAAAACAAACAAACAAAGAAGATAACATTTATTAGACAAATGACAAATTGGAATATATACTGTGGATTAAATGACAGTATTGAATCGATGTTAAAGTTCTTTAAAGGGGTTATGAAAAAGAATGACCTCTTTCTTAAGTAGTGTACCCTGAAGTATTTAGTGATGATGGTTGGGGTAGTGATATCCTAATCTCACTGACAACATAATATAAGCACATATAAATTGATACAGGATAATAAAGGAAAGGGGGCAAATCAGGCTAAAAGTATACAAGAGTTCCTTGTAAAAAGTTGTAAAAGTAGTACTGCTAGTCCCCTACTCCAGATTTTGAAACATATAAAGCAGGAAACATCGAAATATTTTTTACCGATAATTTTTTAGCTCTACATTATATCTTGCACTTCAAGCAGATGAAAGGATATAATAACAGATGCTTGGTAAAGAAATGACCTCAACAGGCAGGGGAGGAGTCAAGATGGCGGAGAGGTGGCAGCCTGAGACTACATCAGGTAGCAGGAGATCAGCTCGATAGCTTATCTAAACATTGCAAACACCTACAAATCCAACGGGAGAGCGAAGAGAAGAAGAACAGCAACTCTAGAAACAGAAAATCAACCACTTTCTGAAAGAACCTGTTTTTATCCCGTTTCTCCCCCCCACAATTAGGGGTCTCTTCTGATTTGGTTACAGCGCATTTTTCTGGGGTCTTTGCCACCCTTTTAGTAGTTTATTTGCTCCTTCATATCCTCTTATCTGGACAAAATGACAAAGCGGAAAAAATCACCAAAAACAAAAGAACAAGATACAGTACTGAAGGCTAGGGACCTAATCAACACAGACATTGGTAATATGTCAGATCAAGAGTTCAGAATGACGATTCTGAACATTCTAGCCGGGCTCGAAAAAGGCATGGAAGATATTAGAGAAACCCTGTCTGGAGATATTAAAGCCCTTTCTGGAGAAATTAAAGAACTAAAATCTAACCAAGTTGAAATCAAAAAAGCTATTAATGAGGTGCAATCAAAAATGGAGACTCTCACTGCTAGGATAAATGAGGCAGAAGAAAGAATTAGTGATACAGAAGACCAAATGACAGAGAATAAGGAAGCCGAGCAAAAGAGGGACAAACAGCTACTGGACCATGAGGGGAGAATTCAAGAGATAAGTGACACCATAAGACAAAACAACATTAGAATAATTGGGATTCCAGAAGAAGAAGAAACAGAGAGGGGAGCAGAAGGTCTATTGGAGAGAATCATTGGAGAGAATTTCCCTAATATGGCAAAGGGAACAAGCATCAAAATCCAGGAGATGCAGAGAAGCCCCCTCAAAGTCAACAAGAATAGGTCCACACCCCGTCACCTAATAGTAAAATTTACAAGTCTTAGTGACAAAGAGAAAATCCTGAAAGCAGCCCAAGAAAAGAAGTCTGTAACATACAATGGTAAAAATATTAGATTGGTGGCAGACTTATCCACAGAGACCTGGCAGGCCAGAAAGAGCTGGCATGATATATTCAGAGCACTCAACGAGAAAAACATGCAGCCAAGAATACTCTATCCAGCTAGGCTATCATTGAAAATAGAAGGAGAGATAAAAAGCTTCCAGGACAAACAAAAACTGAAAGAATTTGCAAACACCAAACCAGCTCTACAGGAAATATTGAAAGGGGTCCTCTAAGCAAAGAGAGAGCCTAAAAGTAGTAGATCAGAAAGGTACAGAGACAATATACAGTAACAGTCACCTTACAGGCTAATAATGGCACTAAATTCATATCTCTCAATAGTTACCCTGAATGTTAATGGGCTAAATGCCCCAATCAAAAGACACAGGGTATCAGAATGGATAAAAAAACAAAACCCATCAGTATGTTGCCTACAAAAAACTCATTTTAGACGCAAAGACACCTCCAGATTTAAAGTGAGGGGGTGGAAAACAATTTACCATGCTAATGGGCATCAGAAGAAAGCTGGGGTGGCAATCCTTATATCAGATCAATTAGATTTTAAGCCAAAGACTATAATAAGAGATGAGGAAGGACACTATATCCTACTTAAAGGGTCTGTCCAACAAGAAGATTTAACAATTTTAAATATCTATGCCCCTAACGTGCGAGCAGTCAACTATATCAACCAATTAATAACAAAATCAAAGAAACACATCAATAATAATACAATAATAGTAGGGGACTTTAACACTCCCCTCACTGAAATGGACAGATCATCCAAGCAAAAGATCAACAAGGAAATAAAGGCCTTAAATGACACACTGGACCAGATGGACATCACAGATATATTCAGAACATTTCATCCCAAAGCAACAGAATACACATTCTTCTCTAGTGCACATGGAACCTTCTCCAGAATAGATCACATCCTGGGTCACAAATCAGGTCTCAACCGGTATCAAAAGATTGGGATCATTCCCTGCATATTTTCAGACCACAATGCTCTGAAGCTAGAACTCAATCACAAGAGGAAAGCTGGAAAGAACCCAAATACATGGAGACTAAACAGCATCCTTCTAAAGAATGAATGGGTCAACCAGGAAATTAAAGAAGAATTGAAAAAATTCATGGAAACAAATGATAATGAAAACACAACAGTTCAAAATCTGTGGGACACAGCAAAGGCAGTCCTGAGAGGAAAATATATAGCGGTACAATCCTTTCTCAAGAAACAAGAAATGTCTCAAGTACACAACCTAACCCTACATGTAAAGGAGCTGGAGAAAGAACAAGAAAGAAACCCTAAACCCAGCAGGAGAAGAGAAATCATAAAGATCAGAGCAGAAATCAATGAAATAGAAACCAAAAAAAAAAAAAAAAAAACCAATAGAAAAAATCAATGAAACTAGGAGCTGGTTCTTTGAAAGAATCAATAAGATTGATGAACCCCTGGCCAGACTCATCAAAAAGAAAAGAGAAAGGACCCAAATAAATAAAATCATGAATGAAAGAGGAGAGATCACAACTAACACCAAAGAAATACAGACAATTATAAGAACATACTATGAGCAACTCTACGCCAACAAATTGGACAATCTGGAAGAAATGGATGCATTCCTAGAGACATATAAACTACCACAACTGAACCAGGAAGAAATAGAAAACCTGAACAGGCCCATAACCAGTAAGGAGATTGAAACAGTCATCAAAAATCTCCAAACAAATAAAAGCCCAGGGCCAGACGGCTTCCCAGGGGAATTCTACCAAACATTTAAAGAACTAATTCTTATTCTCCTGAAACTGTTCCAAAAAATAGAAATGGAAGGAAAACTTCCAAACTCGTTTTATGAGGCCAGCATCACCTTGATCCCAAAACCAGACAAGGATCCCACCAAAAAAGAGAACTACAGACCAATATCCTTGATGAACACAGACGCAAAAATTCTCGCCAAAATACTAGCCAATAGGATTCAACAGTACATTAAAAGGATTATTCACCACGATCAAGTGGGATTTATTCCAGGGCTGCAGGGTTGATTCAACATCCGCAAATCAATCAATGTGATAGAACACATTAAATAAAGAAAGAACAAGAACCATATGATACTCTCAATAGATGCTGAAAAAGCATTTGACAAAGTACAGCATCCCTTCCTGATCAAAACTCTTCAAAGTGTAGGGATAGAGGGCACATACCTCAATATTATCAAAGCCATCTATGAAAAACCCACCGCAAATATCATTCTCAATGGAGAAAAACTGAAAGCTTTTCCGTTAAGGTCAGGAACACGGCAGGGATGTCCATTATCACCACTGCTATTCAACATAGTACTGGAAGTCGTAGCCCCAGCAATCAGACAACAAAAAGAAATTAAAGCCATCCAAATTGGTAAAGAAGAAGTCAAACTATCACTCTTCACAGATGATATGATACTAGATGTGGAAAACCCAAAAGACTCCACTCCAAAACTGCTAGAACTTGTACAGGAATTCAGCAAAGTGTCAGGATATAAAATCAATGCACAGAAATCAGTTGCATTTCTGTACACCAACAACAAGACTGAAGAAAGAGAAATTAAGGAGTCAATCCCATTTACAATTGTACCCAAAACTATAAGATACCGAGGAATAAACCTAACCAAAGAGACTAAGAATCTATACACAGAAAATTATAAAGTACTCATGAAAGAAATTGAGGAAGACACAAAAAAATGGAAAAATGTTCCATGCTCCTGATTGGAAGAATAAATATTGTGAAAATGTCTATGCTACCTAAAGCAATCTACACATTTAATGCAATCCCTATCAAAATCCCATCCATTTTTTTCAAAGAAATGGAACAAATAATCCTAAAATTTATATGGAACCAGAAAAGACCTCGAATAGCCAAAGCAATATTGAAAAAGAAAGCCAAAGTTGGTGGCATCACAATTCCGGACTTCAAGCTCTATTACAAAGTTGTCATCATCAAGACAGCATGGTACTGGCACAAAAGCAGACACATAGATCAATGGAACAGAATAGAGAGCCCAGAAATAGACCCTCAACTCTATGGTCAACTAATCTTCGACAAAGCAGGAAAGAATGTCCAATGGAAAATAGACAGCCTCTTCAATAAATGGTGCTGGGAAAATTGGATAGCCACATGCAGAAAAATGAAACTGGACCATTTCCTTACACCACACATGAAAATAGACTCAAAATGGATGAAGGACCTCAATGTGAGAAAAGAATCCATCAAAATCCTTGAGGAGAACACAGGCAGCAACCTCTTCGACCTCAGCCGTAGCAACACCTTCCTAGGAACAACGGCAAAGGCAAGGGAAGCAAGGGCAAAAATGAACTATTGGGATTTCATCAAGATCAAAAGCTTTTGCACAGCAAAGGAAACAGTTAACAAAACCAAAAGACAACTGACAGAATGGGAGAAGATATTTGCAAACGACATATCAGATAACGGGCTAGTATCCAAAATCTATAAGGAACTTAGCAAACTCAACACCCAAAGAACAAACAATCCAATCAAGAAATGGGCAGAGGACATGAACAGACATTTCTGCAAAGAAGACATCCAGATGGCCAACAGACACATGAAAAAGTGCTCCACATCACTCAGCATCAGGGAAATACAAATCAAAACCACAATGAGATATCACCTCACACCAGTCAGAATGGCTAAAATTAACAAGTCAGGAAATGACAGATGCTGGAGAGGATGTGGAGAAAGGGGAACCCTCCTCCACTGTTGGTAGGAATGCAAGGTGGTGCAACCACTCTGGAAAACAGCATGGAGGTTCCTCAAAATGTTGAAAATAGAACTACCCTATGACCCAGCCATTGCTCTACTGGGTATTTACCCTAAAGATACAAACATAGTGATCCGAAGGGGCACGTGTACCCGAATGTTTATAGCAGCAATGTCTACAATAGCCAAACTATGGAAAGAACCTAGATGTCCATCAACAGATGAATGGATAAAGAAGATGTGGTATATATACAGAATGGAATACTATGCAGCCATCAAAAGAAATGAAATCTTGCCATTTGCGAAGACATGGATGGAACTAGAGGGTATCATGCTTAGTGAAATAAGTCAATCGGAGAAAGACAACTATCATATGATCTCCCTGATATGAGGACATGGAGAAGCAACATGGGGGGGGTAGGGGGATAGGAGAAGAATAAATGAAACAAGATGGGATTGGGAGGGAGACAAACCATAAATGACTCTTAATCTCACAAAACAAACTGGGGGTTGCTGGGGAGAGGTGGGATTGGGAGAGGGGGAGGGCGCTATGGACATTGGGGTGGGTAAGTGCTATCGTGAGTGCTGTGAAGTGTGTAAACATGGCGATTCACAGACCTGTACACCTGGGGATAAAAATACATTATATGTTTATTAAAAAAAAAAATTTGGAAGGGGAGGCGAACCATAAGAGACTATGGACTCTGAAAAACAACCTGAGGGTTTTGAAGGGTCAGGGGTGGGAGGTTGGGGGAACAGGTGGTGGGTAATGGGGAGGGCACGTTTTGCATGGAGCACGGGGTGTTGTGCAAAAAGAATGAATACTGTTACGCTGAAAAAATAAATAAAATGGAAAAAAAAAAAAAAAGAAATGACCTCAACATTTGCAGAGATTTCTAAAAATAAAAAGTTTGTAACTTTTTCTTCCAGGAAAATCATTCTTAAACAAATCCCAATAACTAAAAATATTGTCACCTTTAAGCTTTGAAAAATTTCACCAAGGCAATTCCAAGCAATACACTGCAGGAAATATTTAAAATACTTTCTTCAGCTCTTTTTTAATTAGATTATGTTTTGCCTGTAAACCAGATTAACAAAAAAATAACACAGAACGTTTTAGCTGAATGCTGAGTAAGGGCACAACAAATAATTAGGTAAACCCAGAAAACAAAGTTTTCAAAATAAGACTGAAAGGGAGGATTTTTCAGACAGATCGGGCCTAAAAGAGTGAAGTAAACAAGGGAAGTTGGAAAGTCCTGGGGGTCCAGGTAGAAACTGGTTACAAAGATAAGTGTTTTACCAGATGAATATCCTGTTTGGTTAGAAAAATATCCCTTCTCTGGGCAATCTTTGAAGAACTTTTTGTTTGTTCTAAATGAGCTTTGCTGTTACACAGGTTTACTTTTCCTATTTAGTGTTTTTAAATTATTATAAATGTATCACTTCTGAACCTCTACATGCTGGTTTATATTAAGGTCTTCCAACTTAGAATACTGAACAAATATGGAAAATCTTAAATTATTTTAAACCACTTTTTAAATCCATGTTGTTGAACTATGATTGATGTACAAAAAGCTATAGATTACATATACATAACTTGGAGATAAGTGTACACATGTGAAATCACCACTGAAATCAAGGCTATGCATTTATCCTTCATTTCTACAAGTTTCCTCCCGCTCCCTTTATTTATTAACTTACTTTTACACTGATTTCTTGTATGTATAGTAAGAGCATTTAACATAAATTTTACCATTAGTCGATTTCTAAGTATACAATATAGTACTGTTCACTACAGGCCACATGCTATAGAGTTGATTTCCATCATTAATGAAACTTTATGCCTTTTGATTAACTTATGCCTGTAAGGTTAAACATGAGTGTGAACTAATCACTAGAACCATGAGTACCAAGCTTATTTGTGAAAATAAATATCACCTAAAGAATATCACCAGATTTGGGGTGCCCGGGTGGCTCAGCGGGTTAAGCCTCTGCCTTTGGCTCAGGTCATGATCTCAGGGTCCTGGGATCAAGCCCTGCATCTGGCTCTCTGCTCAGCAGAGAGCCTGCTTCCCCTCTCTCTCCACCTGCCTCTCTGCTTACTTATGATCTCTCTCTCTGTCAAATAAATAAATAAAATCTTAAAAAAAAAAGAATATCACCAGATTTAACTAAAAAATAGACATGTGTCACCTAAAAGAAGTTAACACACAAAAAAAATTAAAACATACTCATTATTATCTCTACATTTTTAACCATGGGCTGACCTAAGATTTACGGTTCATTAGATGATGCCTTTTTGGCACACCTGAGCTCAGTTAGCTTTCCATAGCTGTATGTTTTAAGGAGTCAATACATTCTATCACTATAAACATACCTGAAAAATAGCAAATGGTGAAGTTACATCTACTTAATAGATAAAGCAATTCCCAAGTGGCCAGTAAAACAATTCTTTAAAAATTAAAGTATCCTTAAATTGTGACTTTTCCAGAAATTGTGTTGCTATATTTATTACTCTGCAGTAATATCAACTATTTTGATCTGAAATTGGCCAACTGACCTCCATAAATTGCCATTTATCTTAGTTCAGACCTTGCAACATTTCTTCCTCTATAAACTCTTTTCAAATTATAGATATTGTTATCACAGTAGAAGGTCATTTTAAATCTGTTTATAGGTTCAAATAATAGTTAAAATCAAAAGTATTTCCTGCATATAGCCACATTCTACTTGATTCAGCAGGTAAAGTGGTCACATTCTACAGAAAATAGAATTTTTGCTGCTGAAAGTCACCCTTTTCAAAAGAGAGAGCATTAGGACCTTATTTATTTTTGTTTTGAAGCTTTACTTTGATTGATTTATATCAAACCAATACCTGTTTCTGACTGATGTTTCTTGGACATGAACTATATTAATATAATTATAGATCATAATTTGGTATAAAGGATTTTTTACAGATCTTACTGAATCTTTGAAGTATTTTTTAAAAAACAAAGATGAGTAGATTATAAAAATATAAAATAGTTATCTGCTAAATATCAATTACAGGTATATTTTTACACATACACACACACACACACATAACTATCTGTAGGAGTCATATTTTCAATGATACCTGCTCTCTATCTCTAGCTCCAAAGGCATTTTTGATCTTGGCTGTGTGAAACATGCTATTCACAACACCTGTAGCTAAGCCACTGCTCTGTCATTCTCCATCAGTAGCAGCAGGCATAGAAGTACAGTGGTTATTCTCTCTTAATATATTACACCAAATTATTTGTTTCAAATCGTATATTCTTTTTTTTTTTCCCCTGGATCAGAAATGCACATAGATATGGAGTGACCATTAATCATTATAACTGTACTGAAGAATCCATGTATGAATTTTATCTTTTTTGATTATTTAATCACAGCTACTTCTTATCTAAAAATATCTGGGAAGAATGTAGTAGTTATGTTAATTTGTCATAGACTTATTTTTTAAACTCTGGATTTTTAATGAAAGCAGTTATCTTCAGATTTTATAATTAATTTCATAGGACAACACTTTGTTTTTACATAATAAGCATTTATATTAGTATGTTTTTACAGGCATACACACATATACATATATACACACACACAGTGATATATATACATATATTTATTTATTTATTTATTTATTTATTTATATTAAGTGAGATCATTCATTTCCCAAATTATCAAGCAGGTATGGAGTGGCCCAGCAGTATGTCTGCACTGGTAAACTCTTGGGGGGCTGGTTGAGATTTCTAAACTCTTTATTCAGCTAGTATCAGCAGAATTAATGCAGACAGTCAAGGTCAAGGGCCTTGATGCCAGGGCTACCAGCTCAGGGCAAAATTCTATAAAATCAGATATTCATATCATCTCTGTCCTGATATTGAGCACGCCAAAATGCAGCTATCTCAATAAAAATAAAATAAAATAAATTAAAAGAAAATACTCCCTTTAAACTCAGAAATGAGATAAGAATGTCCACCATCATCACTTCTATTCAACGTTGTGAGGTCTTAACCAATGTAATAATATGGAAGACAAAAACTAAGAGAAAGAATGGGGAAAATAATGTGATCCTTAAAAAATAAATAAAAATAAGGTTCAAAATGAGACCAAATATAAAGTATACAATTAGGGTAAATTTCTATATTTGTTCATAACCATTTATGAAAAGATTTTTTAATAGAATATTCTCTCATGTCACTGAAATCCCTTTGTGTTTATATAGTGCTTAGCTCTTACTTTAAAATCTACATGTTGGGGGCACCTGGGTGGCTCAGTGGGTTAAAGCCTCTCCCTTCGGCTCAGGTCATGATCCCAAGGTCTTGGGATCCAGCCCCGCATAGGGCTCTCTGCTCAGCGGGGAGCCTGCTTCCCCCTCTCTCTCTGACTGCTTCTCTGCCTACTTGTGATCTCTGTCTGTCAAATAAATAAATAAAATCTTAAAAAAAAATCTACATGTTAGAATGATCTTGTACACACCAGACTTAAAGTTAGCTTGTGGAAATCATTGTGAAGGCCAATGGAAGTGTATAAATCTGTACATAAACTTGCTGAAAAAAATATATATGTATATTTGTATAAATGCCATTCATTGCTTTTTTTGAATGATGTAAAAGGGCCTTGCTTGACTTCACTAATACTTTTTTTTACCAAAATTGTATTATCAGAATCAAAAGTATTACATCTTTGTTCATGTTCTAGCTGCTACCAAAGATTCCTGTCAAATGACAGTAAATTAACATGATTTGAAATAAAATGAATATATTACATTAACATTAAGCAAAAATTCTAATGAAAGTTATTTATGTAAAAATTCATTTAAGTTCCCTATAGTGATGTACACATAAAATAAGTGGAGTCTTTACCTCTAAACTAAATTATTGTAACAAATGCCTTAGTTCTAAAATAATACATTTCATGATTTTTGTATTATGTTGATAATGTAATATAAGTAATATATAAATGATAGCACCATTTGGAAAAACAAAGATCAAATGTAAACATTTGCAGTTCATAGCCTGGTATTTTCTTATATTGCTTTCCTTATGAGATAAATTTCAATCACAATAAACAAGTGTTTGGTTAAAAAGTTATCCCCCCCCTTTTTTTTTCTTTTTTACGTGATCCCTTTTCAGGAATTGTATTTTTTTATTTTAGTATAGATAGAATATATCTCAAAACAATATATATTAAAGGTGTTAATATGTAAATCATGTCCAAATGAATGCATCTGTTTTATAAATTTAACTTTCAAATCCACTTATTATTTGATGCCATATATAGAACTCTGAAAGCTGTGTTCAACAGCTTTTCTGCATCTTTTGAAACATCTCTGTTTCTTTACATTGTTGTTGGGTATATTAGCTGAAATTAAAAATATAGATAGGAAACTTTGCCTAAATTTAAAAAGTAGCAAAAATTTTAAAAATAATCAGCTGGAAAACATGCAGGTACTGTTGATCATTTAAGCTTCTGACTGTATAATGCACATTTAGGATTAGCATAACAATATTAGCTAAGGGCAACACAGACTTTTCCTTTTTAAGCCCTTTATTTAAATTTAAATCAGATCAACAGTGAGTTATCTCTCAGTATTAGCAGTAAACTATTTCTGAACATAGAACACAAAATAAGTAGAGATCTTTTCCTTTGCTAGCACTCTCATTAAAGCAGCACAGATGTGCTGGAGTAAAATAATGACAGAAACTGCAAGTTACAGTAAGACTAATGAGTTAAGAATAATAGAATTTGTTATAAAGAAAAAAAAATCTGAGGTGTGGGGTCTTTTCTGGTCCTGCATGGGAATGGCATTTGGAGAATGAGGTCACGCTATAGGGGAAACTAAACTGAACATCAAAGAAAGAAAGGTGTAAACAAAACAAATCCAACAAAAACTTTGTCTATTGAGTAATTTCCAGAGAACTGGTCTTGAGAATATGGCCTAGTGTCCTGCCAACACACATGACTTTGGAGATGAATATAAAAATGTATTTTAAAACATCTATCCCATTTGTGGAAGAAAAATGCTTAAGTAAGTTATTTTCTTAATCTACACACACATGAATATAAACCAAGCACTCATGATAAAATCTTCAAAAACTCTTCCTTTTCCATAAGTATACTGAGATATTGAGTCAATTCCCTCCCTGTTCTAACTCTATTCAGTTAATGATAGTCAATCGCTCCTTCATTGTGAAACCGGTTCCTTCCTTGCCACTAATTAGAGTATACTTCAGTATACTTTTCCTCTCAGTTTCTGTTCTTCCCTACCTCACATCTTGAACTGCTGCTTTTTTCCTATGCTCACTGCCTCTGAAAGCTTATAGCTTCCCTTCAAATTCCTCTCTGTCAATATGAATCTCTAAGGCTTAGATTCACTCCTCTATAGGTGACAGCTACACTTATTTATTTGTTATTGTTACAAACCAAACTTCTGAAAGAAAATTTCTTTTCCCTCATGATGGAACTCTCTTCTTAGCCTATAGCTTCACTTTTATCATTAGCACTACGTATAGTTGTCTTGGTCCTCAAATTCCTGAGTCTACCAATCCTCTTCATATTCTCAGCCATTCTTCCTACATCACACTGAAAATTCTTACTTACCTTCTATCTTGTTTTTTAACTTCCAATAATTTTGTTTCTTGTATCTTATTGCTGATCTTGAACTTGTCTAATGGATTGATATCCTCAAAAGCTTTCCATATAATATCAATTCCTTTTATAGGAAATTTACTTTGGTGCTCTATCTTCCTCATATTAAAAAAAAAAAAAAACAAGCAAACAAAAACCAATTGATTTTCCATGTGATACTTAAGCACCCTAGAGCCACATTAATTTTTAACAATCTTTTTTTTTTTTTAAGATTTTATTTATTTGCTTGACAGACAGAGATCACAAGTAGGCAGAGAGGCAGGCAGAGAGAGTAGGAAGCAGGCTCTCCGCTGAGCAGAGAGCCCAATGCGGGGCTCGATCCCAGGACCCTAAGATCATGACCTGAGCTGAAGGTAGAGGCTCAACCCACTGAGCCACCCAGGCGCCCCCACATTAATTTTTAGTAACTCTCTCATATCAAGGTCTCCATTTGAGTCAAGCCACCTTCAGTCTTGTGCTAATTCTCATTTCTTTGTTAGTTCCTTATCAGAAATTCTCCCATGTTTATTTCAGGCTGTATTCCATAATTTATTCAACATACAGTAAAGACTCACCTTCATTTCTGCTACTCTATGGTCACTTTCCCTGCTTTTAATTCCTTTAGCATTTGTAAACACAGTTGGGTAATTTTATATATTCATTCAACATATAGCTTTGGGATTAAACTCCAAATGTGTATTTTTTGTTTGTTTGATTTTTGTGTTTGTTTGTTTTTGGTGCCAAACGGGTCTTCAATGGACTTATAGAGTCTAATTTTCTTTAGAACTATAACTGACTTTCTTATGTCTTCTGGGAATTTGTTTCTTCAGAACTTATCAAAGATCTAAGTCACAAAAAGTACTAATAAATTCAGTATAATATAATTATCTTTGTTAAGAACCTTCCATTTATATTTTGATTCTGTAAAGACAACCTTCCTCTTAAATAGGCATTCCTCTTTTTATATTTCCTGGGGGTTTTTTTTGTTTGTTTGTTTGATTTTCTTTTAAATTAATTGTTGGTTCATAATTAAAACACAGGAAAAAGGAGGGGAAGGCTATAAAGCTTAACTCCAAATCTAATTTGTACTTATTGGTATTTCTGATTAAAATATTCTGAGAACCTAGAACCTTGTAAAAATAGGGTCAATAATACTTGTGGAATTATACGGAAACAAAATTATTTGTACCAGTTCCTTGAAAATGTCTAATGGCAGCTAGATTTTTCATGGAAACTGTTAAAGATTTGGGTATTTTGTGGATTTCTTTCCTTATTGCTTTCCTTGTATCATTTGTGTCTTCTTTATATAGCAAACATATGACTACAGATTCTGCCCCCAGTGGAAACTGCTATTCCTATACTAAGACTGAGAAAATTCTATTGAATAAGCATCTGGTTAGTTGTCACTGACTGGTGTGGGAGAAGGAGAGACATAGTTATTATTCTCTCCATTTAAACCATGCCTACCAGTGTTCACCTCCATTCTGTCTTCTCTGTAGTTATTTTTGCTTCCTTCCCAGGTAACTTAGGAAGAGAATATCTAGCCATTGTTTCCAAATACACCTCTACAACCTTGAACTGGTATCACTAGGGAAAAGGAATTACATAAATTTACAAATCCTAATTATACTTTTTGTTTTATAGTAGCCAAATGATATCAGCCATATTCTGATTTTGTTTCTTAAAATTGTACAATTTAACTCAATAAATTATACACACACACACATACACACATAAAATAGGACTTAACATATGGTGTTTTTAGAACATTAAATAATTTGATCCCTGTAAGAACTTTAGGACAGTGATGGGCACATGTAAGTATGGTTGGTGTTGTGTTGTCAAATTGTTTTGTTAATAATATGACACATGGTGAACCAAAGATTGGTAGCATTTCCCCAACTCTTTGTGTTTCATTTATTAGATTTCTTTTAAGTTATGTGGTTGAGAAGATTTTAAATGAGTAATTACGGTTACCTTCATTCTACCAAGAAAGCAGAACAGAGCTGATGCAGTCACTAGGTAAATACATCTTTCAAATCTATTCTATTTCATTGCTATATTATCTCTAAGACTTACTCCCGATTATATATGCTCTCAGCCTCATCTGAGTATGAAACTAAAGTGATGCATACACAGCATAAATTTATACACAGATGTTCCAGCTATGTTGATGGTAGGAATGTTCAGGCTCACTTTGCTTTGCACAGTGGGAGTAATTGGGCTCAGTGGGAAGCACGACCTACTGAGATGCTGCACCTTTTCAGGTGAGAATGCAAATGAGTTGTAGATAAAAAGAAATCACTGTATCTGATAGCAGAAGAGTTAGAGGAAAAAGAATAAATACTTATTGTAGTTAAAATGTGTGTCAAGAGACAATTAGAAATAAACAAGCGAAGGCTAAAGGAAGGGGTAAGGTCACCCAGAGCAGACTAAAGAAAATACCTGAATTTCTTAGAATTAAACCTGGTATCTTTGGAAAGTATTATTAAATTCTGGCTACCAATTTACATGAAAATCAGAATAAGGATCCGAGGACCCTTCAGAGATTGGTCTTTCAGTGATTTGGCAGTAAGCACTTTTCTGATCATTGGTCTAAATACAGAGATTTGCAACAGTCAAAAATTAAGGAAGTAAAAAAAAAAAAAATTAAGGAAGCATATACAGGCAAGAAGTTTAATAAGCACATTGTTAAGGCAGAGCTAGAAATAGATAACTACTGATATCCTTTGACTTCCTTGAAAACGGCTGATTATTAACAAGCGGTATCCTTACCAGGACCAGCAGTGCCATAATTATGAAACACCTTGCCTATTACTTAATCAGAGATACCTCTAAGAAATAACATTTCTAAATATAAATTTAGCACATTAATTCTAAAATTTAAAAATTTTTAAAAATTTTATTTATTTTTTTGACAGAGAGAGACACAGTGAGAGAGGGAACTCAAGCAGGGGGAGTGGGAGAGGGAGAAGCAGGCTTCCTGCAAAGCAGGAAGCCTGAAGTGGGACTTGATCCCAGGACCCTGGGATCATGACCTGAGCTGAAGGCAGACGCTTAACGACTGAGCCACCTAGGCACCGTAATTCTGAAATTTATTTGTATGTGCTTCTGAAAGGAGTAACCAGATTCATAAAGTAGACAGAAAATTATTTAAATTCTCTGAAGCTATGGCTAGTCACCACACCTGTGCATCAATCCTGGCTGAACATTACTTAAGGCTACTTATAAAGCAACACATAACACCACTGAATCGGTAAGAAAGTTGTTGGGTTAATTTATTTTTTTCTTAAAGAGAGCTTTTAAAAATTTCCTTCATATTTTATTTGACTGATAGGAAGCAATTACAATAGTTTTCAAAAGTCCATTCCTGATTGTTGGAAGTCCGTGATATGCAAATATGAATATGAAAAAGAGTGAATTTACTTTGCTTTAGTTTAGATTAAGGTAACAATGGCATCTTGCATTAAATTGAGCATATTACATATGTCTCAACTACCATTAGCAATGGATGTACCAAGAATGCTATAATAGAAGCTCACTTTTTACCACCTGAAAGCTAAGAAGAGTTTTTACATTTTTAAAATGGTTTAAAAAATACGTAAAGAACATAATTATGTTGTGGTAGGTGAAAATTATATGAAATTCTCATTTGTGCAGACAGTTTTATTTGAGCACAGATACACTCATTCGTTAATGTATTATCTATGTCTGCTTTCCTACTACAATGATAGAGTTGCAGAAATCTTATGGCTCACCCAGAAAAAGTTACCAACTTCTATTATAAGGTAAAATAAAACAACACATTAATCTTTCCTTAGCAGGCTTAGTGGTTCAAGAGTTGACTCTGGTAGAAACTAAGGGTGTGAGGATTATAGACTAGAGCAGCTAGGTGATTGGATTGATATGAAAACTGCAGGTTCAAAATGTGAGGGGTTCATGATACCCACCACTTAGGGTCTTCTCTTCCTATCTATGGTTGTGTCAGAACAGTCAGAAATGTCTATGACTCACTTTGAGCCCTCTAAGGCCTCTTTTGATTTTATTTCTTCTCATTTTTAACTTCATGAAAATTAAGAGTTAAAAGGTAAATCTATGTATTTTCTAACAGAATATTTGTATTTATTTAAGGATAGGAAAATAAGAGTGTGTCAACCCCTCTGATGAACAGAGGTCATACATCACACTCCAGTTACAGCAATAGTCCATTAGTGCCAGGGTAAAGATTCAGGGCAAGACTACATCATCCTCTAGGTGCTTTCAGTCACTTACCCTTGACCTGTGAAAAAGTTGCTTTGAAGAAAAGGTGGAAGTTCATGGAGAAAGGTTCTATTTATGTGCCACAGCTGCCCAATTAGTGGGGGCATGGTGCTGAGTTTAAGGAACAATTATAAGAAATAGACGGACTTCCCTATGTCTAAGTCCCTTCTAAAAAGGGAATGATGGAGCAACTGATCACAAAAGTCATAAGAAAGTGAAGTGCCAAAAGATCATAACACGTTTACAGCAGTAACTTTAAGAGAACTTACAGAATGGGAGATGTAATCTTTTAGATATGGAGTTAAGATTATTTTAAGGCTGGGTTCATAAACTGTATTTTGTTGTTGTTGTTTTTTTGGTTTACATGTTTTTATCCCTAAACATGAGTCATTTTCCACTTTTCTATGTTGTTCATTCACAAAGATCTGAAATGAGAGAGGAGGAAGCAAATTTATTGCACAGCATGCATTCTTGAGCAGTGATGTGCTGATAACAGGCTTATTAGTAAGTACTTCTAGAGGCATTCATTGTGGCCTGATATGGAGCCTCTTGCAATCTGTTCAATGGCAAGTGCTCATACAGACTATTTTCTAAAAATCTAAGAGCCTCTTAGAAAATGACAATAGCATCTGACCTATCAAGCATTCACTAACTGCTCAGTCACTTGAGTTCTTTTGGTGCGATTGAAAATAATACTTCACTTTTTTTTTCTTTTTTATTCTACCTATCGGTTAGTTACAAGTATCTAAAGGCCTTGTCAGAATTTAGAATCTTTCTTTAACATTTCTTGTTCTGTAGTAGAGTATAAACAATTGTGCTCTCACCTAGCCAGCATTTTACATGATTTTGTTGTATTGACAGCAAAGGACTTACTCTGAAGCAAACACAAAATGAACACTGTCTTGTTAAATACATCTGAAGTTTAAAAGGAGAGCTCACAGCAATTCTTTTGAAGGGACTGTCTTTTTATTATACCAACTATATTGCATTTACCTCTACCAAAAGCTTAGTGAGGCATGATATATTATTAGATAATATAAATAAAAATGTAGAAAAAATTAAAAGGTTTTTGCTTATAAATTAAAATCCATAAGATGACAATATCTAGCTTGTTAAATTTAGTACTTGTTAATCATGTATTTTATAGCTAATAGTTCATGCCATGAAGGATAAGCTCACTTCCTAAAAGAGAAATAAAAGTAAACATACAACCTGATGATAACAGGTAATAATGCTGTATGGTATATGTGAAAGTTGCAAAGGGAGTAGAGTGATTTCTCATCACAAGGAAAAAGAATTGTTAAGTATATGAAGTGATGGATGTTAACTAAACTCACTGAGGTTTTACTATATACATATGTCATGTCATTTCACTATACATCTTAAACTTATATATTTATATATTGTATGTCAATTTTGTCTCAATGTAATTGTTGTATGCCAGTTATAAATCAATAAAACTGAATAAAATAAAAATACTCATCATATGAAAATCAATAAAGGAAATTTCTTATTTATGAACTGGGAAATTTTATTGAAAAGCATATGAATATATCTATTATTATATTTTTAACATGGTATTTGATCCATTTATGTAATATGTATGCAGTGTTTTCAAGAATAGTATGGTGAACTCCCAGCAGCCCACTGTCAAACTCAGTTAAGAAAACTACCAACCAGGGGTGCCTGGGTGGCTCAGTGGGTTAAAGCCTTTGCCTTCAGCTCAGGTCATGATCCCAGGGTCCTGGGATCAAGCCCCGCATCAGGCTCTCTGCTCGGCAGGGACCTTGCTTCCTCTTCTCTCTCTGCCTGCCTCTCTGCCTACTTGTGTCTGTCAAATAAATAAATAAAATCTTAAAAAAAAAAAAAAAAAACTACCAACCAATCATTTTTTTACCCGCATATTCTCCCCCTCTACTACAGATGAGTATCTCAAGTTTTGCATTTATCATTATTATGATTATTTTAACTATTTTATTTTAATTATTTTAATCATATTAAATGCAAAACAAATAATATAGTATTATTTTTTCTGATCTTTATTAAAATATATCTTCCTATAGGTAGCTTTCTGGCAATCGCTTTGCTCACTCCAGTGTAGTTTAACATTTATGTATATCCGGAGTAGTTGTCAGTTATTCATAGCTTGTTATTTCTCACATCTCATTGTCTACACTGCCATTTATTCATCCACTTTTTGTCAATATCTAGTTGTTTCCAGATGTTTGCTTTCACAAAAACCGTTACTGTGAACATTTTTTACATATCTCTTGGACCAAATGTGAAAATACTTATTTAAAACACATAATTAATTGATTTAGGATATGGGAATATAATGGCAATGATTTTTCTAAAGTATGTTATCAATATATATTCTCACCACAGTCTATTAAAGGTTTCTTTAATCCACAACTTCTTCACTATTTGGATTAGGTTCCTTGATAGTTGACAATCTAGGAGATATAAAATAGTCTCAATTGTGGTCTAAATTTGTGTTTCCCTAATTAATAATTGTATTGAAAATTTTCCATATATTTATTTAATAAGCATGTCTTCTATTCCAAGTAACACCTATTCCTGTAATTTTTTCCCTCACTTTTATACCATGTCATGTTCTTGCACACCTTTCCCTTCACACTGTCTTATCTTTCCAGGATCTAGTTACATTACAGCAATAATATCATTCAGAGTACCATGCCAGAAGTCAGTAGAAATAGTTTTGACTATGCATAAAATAACAATAAAATCAGAATATAAGTTCAGAATTAGAGTATCTACTTTGACATCTAAATTTAAATATAATAAAAGACAAAACCCAAGAGAAAATAAAAACAACTAGAACTAAGGGGTCAGTCAGGGCTCCCATGACCTAGTACTTATGATGGGGCTTTATCATTACAGAGAGAAGAAACACCAAAATTAAAAAATCAAACTAAATCAAAACCAAAAGCAAATTCCAAACTTGGAAATCCAAAAGAGAACCCCAAAAATTTTCAAATGGGTGAACACAAGCAAATAAAAAATCAGGATATAGAGCCTGTTGCCAAGGACCAATACAAAGACACAAGTCCAAGTGTGACCCATTCTCAGAGCAAGTGGGAGGGTGCAGGGGCAAATGCCTAGAAATCCATGCTCTTGTCAGAGATGTGATCGTATGCTACTGCCAAAATAAAGTGAATAAATTAGACAGTTGAAGTCAAAGGGCCCAAGATGATAGGCATCATATTGTGATCTGCATAAGTTTTCATGAATTATTCAGAGCCAAGGCTGGAGTCAAATCAACTCATTATAAGTTCAGCATTCTTTGTTCAGTGTACAAGGAAGACAAAAATGTAGATTTGGAGAAAGGCCTGCCAGTTCCCAGGGGTTCACATAATACTTAAGTCTAGAAGCAAGCTGGGGAGGTAAACGAAGGTCTGAAAAGTCCTATAGGATACACAGATGGCAATGATGCTCAAGGTAAGAATCTGGGGAACTGAGGACAGGGATTGGAATGCCTGTGGAGAGAACACTGTGAAAAAGGAAGAGGTCAGTGAAGTGGCAGTTGCTGTCTCAACTGAGACATATAATACAAATCCGAGTCTGGCCCCACTGACAATACTAAAAAAAAAATCATAGGGTTCTACTCACATTGAACAATCTATAAACTTTAATCCCATCAATCAAAATAAAAAGAAATCCCCAGGGCCTCTATCTATAATAATCTACATTTGCTTTAGGTAACAACTTATCAAACAAACTTGAAGTGTTCCTTTTCTACCTAGTGGGTATGAAACAGAAAGTTAACATCTATATAATTTAGCAGGCATATTAAATCTCAATCTGACAATGTCATACTGCAGCAGTTGCTTTTAATTTTTCATTCTAGATATTAATTTTGTTTATTAATCTTAAATTTTATTGTAGCCAAAAACTTATTATTTGTGTAGTTTTTTATAATATGTAACTTCAAATCCATAAAAATTACACAAACAAAATTATAATACACTTTATTCTTAGCTGCAAGTATTCCTAAGGAAATGCCAAATGCATTTGGTCTCTTGATTTCCATGCTGCCAAGTCATTCCCATTTGCAAGCCACTAAATTTGAAGATGAGGTAGACTTGATTCATGTTTTAACATACAATCATCAGGATATGTGCTAATAATTTTTAAAAATACCTTTTTAATAGTTCTGTTCTTTTTCTCATTCCACTCACAAAAGAACATGGAAGGTGAGATAAGATATATTAATTTAAAAATTAATTTCAATAATAAAACAGCAAGAATAAGAGAGAAATTTACAGAAAAAAAATACTGCTTATTATTAGCTAGCTAACATATTTGTGTTCACACTTCTAGTACAATAAAAAGTGTTTTTAAAAGATGTCTTTCTGGGGAGCCTGGGTGGTGTAGTCAGTTGAGCAACCAGTTCTTGGTTTCAACTCAGATCATATTCTCAGGGTCTTAAGATCAAGCTCTCCCCAACCATCAGGCTCTACGTCCCTCATTAGGCTCCACACTCAATGCAAAGTTTGCTTAACTCATTGCCTCTCCTTCTACCTACCCAACTAAAATAAATAAATAAACCTTTTAAAAAAAATAAATAGGGGCACTTGGGTGGCTCAATCCATTAAGCATCTGCCTTCATCTCAGGTCATGATCCCAGGGTCCTGGGACCCAGTCCTGCACAGGGCTCCCAGCTTAGCCAGGAACCTGCCCCTCTTTCTGCCCCCCCAAACCCCTGCTCATGCTTATTCTCTGAAATATATAAAATATTTTAAAATAAATAAATAAATAAATAATCTCTTTCTCTAAGGTTTTCTTCATAAGCTTATAGCAGGTAATCATCCCAAAACATTCCCCCCCACTGGATCATAACTATTAGGAGAACATGTATTGAAACTAGAAATGTATGTATAACAGTCTTCTGTTGAGCCAAAATATCATTTTAATCTTGGTTCAAGGGTCTGGTTCGTTTCCTTGCATTTTTGTCTATAACTCTACTTACTCACTTTCTTACTACTTTGAATTAACAAAACATAAATTCAGTATTATATTCAGTCTTATAAATCTCTTTATGAGACCAAAGGCACTTATTTCTTCATTTTTATATCTAGTCTCTAATAAACTGGCTTTACTTCTTAGATATTTTCTACTTCCATTTTTGCTTTGTATGTTCAGAACTGTAGTTTCTCTGTTTGCCCCCTCTTCACCATTTTTAATTAGCAATAATCGCGCCTCGGATAAACCTCATTGGCTACGATACTGCCACTGCGCAAAGCTTCTCTTCACCATTTTTAGAACAAAAGAAAAAAACAACCAAATAATGACATTTATCAATAAGAATTATTATCTTCCTGGAACAAACATAATTGCATTTATCAATATAAAACTAGAACATATACTTGCACTTTAATGTCTATGAACATTTTAAGTTTTCCATTAGAATTTTAACTAATTAATTACAACATGTTTATATATGTACTTAAACATCTTCAATCACTTAAAAATTGTATTTCAAAATGTAGTCAATTATTATAATCAAATCAGACCATCTAGAATATAAATAATTCAGTTATATCAAAGACTAATTTTGACTTCTAATGTATCTTAAATGAGGCTACAATTATATCTGAGGAAGGGTATCCTTTCATATAAAAAGTATGTACACATCATGGTTTCTCTTATTGCCCATGCCCATGTATACTTGCATAAAATTGTGTCTGGAGAACCAAATATTCAGTCTCCCATTAATAACAGTACACATATATATACTGAAAATACCAGTCTCAAAGAAAGCTTTACCAAATGTACCATCATCAAGTAAGAGGGAATGGCCTTTTAAACCCCTCAAAATTACTGATAATTTAAATATCAGGGATTATGTTATATAATAAAATAAAGTATAAATCAAAAAGCTGTAATCTGAATGGCTGCAGAATAAAAATACAAATTCCAAAAGTAAGGTTAGCAGCTTATACTCTGGGTAAGGCTGATAACATTAATTACAGAGTAATTTGATTAATGCTGAATTTGCAGCATTCTTACTTTGCATAAACTCTGTAGTTTGTTAGAGATTGTGCAAAATTGATTTTCAAAGGGTAACCCGCACTTTAAGATCACATTCTCACTAATTTTTACTCCGTTTCATTAACTCTTTTTTTGCCTTAATAGATCAGTGCTACTACAGAAAACAGAGATATTCATAAAGAATTTCAGGTCAACTTTGTTAAAATATTTTCAGAAGAATAGTTCAATAACTTATTCTGTAGGATTACAACTGAATGGTTTATTTTTGAGTCTGCTTTTTAAAAGATTTTACATACTTACAAATTGTTTTAAAACAATTCACATATTTTTGTGAAGAAAGCGATACAATTTATATTATTAGTCAAATAAAGAATTGCTATAATGATCCCCTATGATTTATAACTGACCCGCTGAAAAAGGGTTAATAGATTGAGTTGAGATTAACATTCTAGCAATAGGTGTCACTAAAGTATATGGGTACATGGATTCCATAGGCAGAGGTCACGAGGCAGTCACTCTAACATTACTCTAAACACTGAGTCAGATCTGTACCAGATAGGCCTATTGTTTTCAAATTGGACCTACATGTTATGGCAAAGACCTCTCATGGCCCAAGTAACAATGGCCCAAGATTTAATAAGGCAACTTCGTCATCTAGATAAACTCAAGAGTTACTGGATCTAATTGATATTGAAACTGACAATTATGTCACTGACTCATTTTTTTAGACTGAACTGTTCTCAACATACTATTCAAATTTCTTTAGGAGTACAGTGCTATTCCAACATCAAGCATGGGGTTAGTAATACTTTATGACCTTATAGTATATAAAATTGTTCATCATACCTGATTAGTAGTCAATTTCAAGTTTCTTAAAAATTTTAAATAGTACCAACCCTGGTCATATAACTCAGGACTGAAAATATATACTAGATTTTTTTTTAAGATTTTATTTATTTATTTGACACACAGAGAGAGAGAGATCACAAGTAGGCAGAGAGGCAGGCAGAGACAGAGGGGGAAGCAGGCTCCCTGCTGAGCAGAGAGCCTGATGTGGGGCTCGATCCCAGGACCCTAGGATCATGACCTGAGCTGAAGGCAGAAGCTTTAACCCACTGAGCCACCCAGGTCCCCTACATACTAGTTTTTAAATTAATGAATATCTTTTCTATACTGATCAAATTAATCAAAACAAAACAAATACCTTACTATTTCTGCCTAGTTATGAAATTTTTAAAAAGAACAAAAAAAAGCACAAGTTCCCTTTTGAAGTCATTTCTTTCTCCAATAATCTACTGTACATCACTCCTTGGACCTCCCCTCTGAAGGTCCCTCACCATTACATGATGCATTTGTTCACATTTTAAATCATTGTCCATACCCCTCAAACATGCTCTCCATCTTTACTTCTCTATCTAGCCATTAAAACTAAAAATCCAGAAGTCAACCCAGATTCCTTCCTCTCTGCACCATTCATATTCAGTTGTTCATTAACTCTAGCCATTTCCTCATACTAATATCTCTCAACTGTAGCCTTTTATCTCTTCCACTAAGTAGTCTTAGTTTCAGACCTCATTTTTTCTTATTCCTGTTTTATTTTCCTTCAATTCTTTCTGCATACTCAACTTAATGATATTTCTAAAATAGACCCTTTTACATTGTAATATTAGATAGCTCCCTCAAGGATTCCTTGTAGTCTCATGATAAAATCCATATGCTTACCTCCTCGGCTTCCCTCACACTCCTCTTCATTGTACACATCATTGTTTTCTCATGCTGTGTTTTGCTTTCCATTGCAACAAATGCCTATCTATCTCATTCTTCACTGATGAGCTTCTAAGTAATTCTACTAGAGATCAGCCTTACCATCACCTACCTAAAACTCGTTCCTTGGTCCTCAGTCATACTAGGCATACTTCTAAGATGACTTTGATCACAGTCTATTATAAAGTCTGTGATCCACCTCCATTGCCACATAGCTGACTGAGCATCATGAAGGCTAGTACTGTGATTTTAGCATCTAACCTAGTGACTAGTATAATGTTTAATAGTGAATAATTAATATTTGTTTGATGAATCATTAAATAAATGAACCCTATTCATTTCTTAATAATTATACTACAAATCCAGCAGCTATCTCATTCAGTTCCAGAATTCTTGGACCTAGCTTTATCCATCAAAGCATGGAGAATATTGTGGTATAACTAGATTCCAATTGTATATTGAGTATATAAGATAAAATGACTTTATATTAATTTATTTGGAGAAGTTGTTCAAATATATATATACAAGGATTTCTTTACATAACTATCTATTTAGATATAGCTGGAGAGAACCAGATTGAATGTATTACATCAAAGGGACTTTTACATTGATAGGATTACTAATTCAAAACATTGGAAAAGTAGTTCTGAATATCAGTGTGAAAATGTCCTTTGTATTGCTTAAACTTTTAACTACACACTTTGACAGTCACTTTGTTAAGCAGGCCCAAACATCAAGAAATAAGAACATACATACCCTCTGCCTGATACAAGGGCAAATAAAATAAACATAACAAAAAGTAAATAGAAATAAAAAGCTAGGGTAAGCCACCCAACCCCATGAGCCCCAAACCAATGAAATGGGATAATTGAAGTATGAAAAAAAAAAGCCATTGTGTTTTAATATGAAAGCATATTATGGCAATATAAAGTTAATTTCATTTCTACTCAAGCTAATTTAACTTTAGGCTGTGGTTAGAATTCTTGTTCTGTCACATATTAAGTGTATTAACCTCTTTATCCCAACTCTCACTCATTTGTGAAATATGCAAAGTAATAATACATAGAAAAATGTTGTGAAAACTAAACGAGATTACATGTGACCAATTAAGCACAGTGTCTCATATATAGTAAGCATTTAATATATGCTAACTTTCCTGTGGCATATATTGCATAAATTACTTAAAATTAAAAAAAAATTAAAAAGAAAACATTTATTTTTAGTTGAGAATTATTAGTTTGAGCAAATATTGATATCAAATAGATCTACTTTTTCAATGATCTGAAAGAATCCACTTTTACTGTCTTTTCTTTCCAAAACTGTTTGGCATTTTGTAGCTCTGATGTTGCATCACTTTTTAAAATCTCAGAGGACTTACTTCTACTAAATTATTCAAAGTAAAATATGTTGGTTGTTTTCAACACATATTTATTAGAATATCTAATAAGGGAATTAACTATATGACTCTCAATATAAGTAATTAGCATTCCTTAGGGAAAAAAATGTACTTGTTTTTTTTTCAAAGTCATAGCATGGGTTTGTATTGACCAGTTATTGCACTTAAGTATAGTTAAAGTAGTTAAGTTATTAGTATAGTTAAGTACACATAAGTATATGTATGTCACAGAGAATCTTTTTAACTATTTTCTTATATTGAAGTCATAGTAACAAAAAATAAAAGAATAAAAATATTCTACATAAATTAAGATCAGGCAGAAAATCTCTAAATTCAAATTTAGCTATCCCCAAAGAGAAACTGTTGAAGTATCGCTTTTTTAAAAATCATGTCTAGGTGTTAGAATTAAATAGGCTCATATTAATTTTTAAATGTACAACTATTGTATTACAGCATTCCATTTCAAGTCTTGACAATTATTTCCCTGTTGGTTCTAAATTAGGAAATAGATGCCAGTAAACTGAACTATTGTTATACTTACAGCTGCAGCTGCACCATCTCAGAAATAGCTGTGAAAAAGAAAAAAAGAAAATAGTAAAAAGAAAAATACTGTAGAATGGTTTGCAAAAGGTATGGAAGTCATCTTAGATTTCTGAGAAATTTCAGTCAAACCATTTGCACCTGGGTTCCCATGAGGTACATTTTCTTCTAGATGACAATAACATAGTTGGGAAATTTCTTTATCACCAGTATATAGAAGCATGTTATAGCTTTTTGATCTTTTGTTGCTATTTCTGTCTTGTCTTATCCTTGGAGATGGGAAAAAAAAACCCCACTAATGCCTTTTATTTGTATTCTTGTTTGTTTCTGGTTCTAAGTTTAAAATGCATGCGTGTTTATATGTGCATATATTTTATAAAAATCATTGTTACAGAATCTATACCTTAATGGGAATAGATAAAACATGAATGCTTAAGCATGCTAAAATAAGGGAAGAAAGTATTGTTACCAAGACAGCGACATAAATGACTAGGTCATTTCTGACTTCAACTCCTTCTCACAAGAACTAACGTCTAAACATCTGTTCAAGAAGAAAATACCACTGAGACAATCCTAGAATATGAGGGTAAGACTGAAGCACCTCAGAGACCAAGACAGACTACATTTGAAGGGCAAGTGATGTAACTACACATTGACTGGTTGGTCCCTCCCAGGACAGCACAGCATCCTGCAGAGAGATCTTCCCTAAGCCTCTGTCTCCTCCAATTAGAAAAGAAACCTAATTATTTTGTGGGAGACACTATTCTAAACTCCTACCATGGGGATTGTAAAATAATTTGAGGTGCCCAAGCCACTGGAAATGTAAATGTGATGGAGAGTGGGGAGGTGTTTGCAACAACAAGCATTTGAATCTTAACAGACAAAATTCATATCTAAAGTGCCCAAAGAGTAATCCCAACCAGTGTCTTTGTTTACTGCAAAACCAAGTTGGGTGCACTCTAACCAGGTATTTGGCAGGGTGTGGATCTGCCTGATTCAGATACTCAAACAAGGAGTTTTGGTGACCTTAGACTTTCTCACCCAGGCAAGAAGCTGAATCATACCTACTGTAAGAATGCCTTCTAGACTCATCTGAGCAGAAGGGCTGGCAATAAGTCCTGGTAGATATGCAGGCCAACAGTGTTTAAGCTCAGTGGCAGGCAGAGTTGATTGCCCCCAGAGCAAAGCTAATGACAGGTTTGAAAGCTTCCTGTGATATGATTAGGCAGGGACTTAATATATAATGAAGAATGAGGGCAGCTTCCAGCATTTCCCAACCAAAGAGCCTATCTGGGAAATCAGAAGTAGAGCAGCCCCTCACCTTCCATCTGGGCAAGGGGGGACAGAGACATAGCTACATGTACATGGAAAATGTCTTTTGGTCCCATCTGACCAGAAGAACTAGAAAAAAAAAAAAAAAAAAAAAAAAAAGAAAACATCTGAAAATTGTGTGGCCAAATAGCGCTTGAGTTGAGATAAGGCCAGACAGAACTGACAGCATCGCAAAGACAGCAGTCCTGTTCAGCCAAGAAATTTAGAGTGTAGGTTGGACAGAGTGAAGACAACAAAGAGTTTTACTGGTTTTCGAGCTGTTTCTCCCACTGCACCTGGACGGGGTACTAATTCATAGCCCACTCATCACTGAATATAGTTTTCAGGCTGTCCAGCCAGGGAACTTAACTAGAATGTATGGGAAGCTGCACAGCACATTCAATAGCCCTATGTATAGTGATATTTGAACAGAGAACACATCCCCCTGAACTTTCCCATCTGTAGAACAAAACTGGTGGCCTCATCAAACTAGGAAATTCAATGCACACACAGGCTTAATTTGGGCCCCAAACAACAACCGACATAGGTCCTGGGCCCTGGCCTGCTGCCTTTTAAGAGCAGGAAAACTAATTTATAGACCCATCTACTACTGAATACTGTGCTCTGTCCCAACCATTAATAAGCCTAACTAGAGAATTCAGGCATCTGTGAAGCCCATCCTACAGCCTCATTTGAGTAGGGTAGTTCTATCCAACTGTTCTTAGGCAATGACACTCCACCACTGTCCTCAGAGCTCAAAAGTTGCCTCATCCAAAAACAGACCATAATAGCAGATCCTACCTGTCTAATGACATTACCAGAATACAGACTCATAGACCCAAACTGAGCTGACTGGCAAAGAATTAACTCTGTCAAAGCAAACATATAAAGTCTGAAAGAGGAGCCCCATTACTCAAATGTGCAGATACCCTTCTAAGGAATCAAAGATCATGAAAAATCATGTAAATATGACACCTCTATATGGAAACCAATAAAACTCTAATAACTGACACTGAAGAAGTAGAGATGTATGAATGGTCAGACAAATAATTCAGACTAATCCTCTTAAGGAAGTTTAGTGAATGGCAAGAAAATACAGACAAAGAACTAAACAAAAATAGGAAAATAACAATAAATGAAACAAGATGTCAGACAAGGAAACAGCAACTATCAACCTCCCTGCAAAATAACCCAGAAATCCAAGTTGAAAAATATAGTAACTTAACTGAAAGATTAAATAAAGTTTCAAAAGTAAACTCAGCCATGCAGAAGAAAGACTCAGAAACCTGGAGGACAGGACATTGCAAATTACCCAGAGGAACAAAGGGAAAAAAGAAAGAAAAAGAATGACGAAAGTCTATGGGAATTATATGATACAGTGAAAAGAAACAATATTTGTATTATGGGAATTCCAGAAGAAGAGAAAGAGAAAGTATAAAATAATGGCTGAAAACTCCCAGCATCTGTGGAGAAAAATATACATCTCGATCCATGTGGTCCAAAGAATTCAAATAGGTGGAATCTGAATAGAGCTACATCAAAACAAATTATAATTAAACTATCAAAAGTCAAAGAGAAAGAAAAAATTTTAAAAGTCGCAATTAAAAAGTTACAAACAAGGGAACCTCCATAAGGCACTGAGAAAATTTCTCAATAAAAACTTTTTAGACCAGGAGAAAAAGGGATGACATTCAAATATTGAAAGAAAATCAATTCTAAGCAAGAATGCTATACCTAGCAAAGCTGCCTTTGCAGAAACATATGAGGAATAAAGACTTTCTGAAGAAATAAAAGCAAGGGAATTAATTTCCACAGACCTGCCCTACAGGAAATGTTATAGGGAGTTATTTGAATGGGAGTAAAATAATACTAATTAATGTCATTAAAAATATAAAAAAGTATCATAAATCTCACTGGTAATGGTAAATATAGTAAATAGATTCTGCAGTAATGGTGCATAACTCACAACTTTAAAGGTCTTTATTTTTCAAGGGTATCAAAATTACTTGCTTTGAGTGTGCATGTGTATGCATACCTAGATACAGAAGCATATATATATAATTTACATGTTTGTTTTGTGTATACATATATATAATACATATATATACAAAACAAACACGTAAATTATAACTGCAGTAACTTAAAATTGGAAGAGGAGAATTTAAAGTACAAAATATATACATTCTATTGAGGTTAAATTGTTACCAGCTTAAAATAAGGTATTGCAAGCTTAATATATTTTATGTAATGCTCAAGATAATCACAAGGGAAAACCTGTAGTAATTAAACACAAAAAAATCATAATAAATACATCAAAGCATGCTGATACCAAAAGACATACAAACACACATACACTCACACACAAACACACACAATGAGATAGCAGGATGAGACACATGGAACAATGGACCTACAACAAGTAGACTACAATGAACAAAATGGCAATTGTAAGCTCTTATCTATCAATAACTACTTTGGACATAAATAGACTAAATTCTCCAATCAAAGGATCTAGAATGGCTAAGTAGATAAAAAGAAAGATCCAACAATATGCTGCCTATAGAGACTCACTTTGGCCTTAAAGACACATATACACTGAGAATAAAGAAATGGAAAAAAAAAGACATTTCAAGCAAATGGTAACCCAAAAACAACAACAATAACAACAACAACAGAAATAAAGGCAGGGGTTGCTATACTCAGATAAAATAGACTTTAAACTAAAATGTTAAAAAGGAGACAGAGAAAGTTATTACATAGTTATGTAGAAGTTAATACATCAAGAAGATATAGCAATTATAACTACTTATGTGCCCAACATTGGAGCATGTAAATAAACAAAACAAAAACTAACAATTAAAAGGAGAAATAGGGGTGCCTGGGTGGCTCAGTGGTTAAGCGTCTGCCTTTGGCTCAGGTCATGATCCCACGGTACTGGTATCAAGCCCTGCATTGGAATTCCTTTTTTTTTTTTTTTTAAGATTTTATTTATTTATTTGACAGACAAAGATCACAAGTAGAAAAGAGGGGCAGGGGGAGCAGGTTCCCTGCTGAGCAGAGAGCCTGATGTAGGGCTTGATCCCAGGACCCTGAGATCATGACCTGAGCTGAAGGCAGAGGCTTAACCCACTGAGTCACCCAGGCGCCCCCCACACTGGGATTCCTGCTCAGCTGGGAGCCTGTTTCTCTTTCTCCCACTCCCCTCCTTGTGTTCCCTCTCTCATTGTGTCTCTCTCTGTCAAACAAATAAATAAAATCTAAAAAAAGAGAAATAAACAGTTATACAATAATAGATGGAGACTTCAATACCCCATTCTTAATAAAGGATAGATCATCCAGACAGAGGATCAATTAAAAAAGAGAGAGAGAGAGAGAGAATCTTAACAATGCAATAGACTGAATGGACCTAACAATCATATACAGAACATTCTATCCACAATAGGAGAATATACGTCCTCTTTAAGCACACATTCAACATTTTCTAGGTTATGTTACGCCACATGTTAGGCCATAAAATAAGTCTTAGCAAATTCAAAAAGACTAATCATACCAGGTATCTTCTCTGACCACAATAACTTAAACTAGAAATCAATTAAAAGAGGAAAACTGGAAAATTCATGAACACATGGAAACTAAACAATGTCTTTTGAACAACCAATGGGTCAAGGAAGAAATTAAAGGGAAAATGAAATGTTTAGTGAGACAAACAAAAATGGAACCCTACATACCAGAATGTGGGATGCAGTAAAAGCAGTTCTAAGAGGAAGGTTCATAGCAATAAACATCTACATTAAGAAGCAAAAGAGATCCCAAATAAACAACATAACTCTATGCCTTAAGCAACCAGAAAAAGAAAAAAGTAAAAATTAAAAAAAAAAAAACAAACAAGTCTAGCATAAGCAGAAGAAAAAATAATTATACAGACTAGAGAAGATATAAATAAAATCAGGAACAGAAAAACAAAACAACAACAGAAAAGATTAACCAAACCAAAAGTTGGTTCTTTGAAAAGATAAACATTTCAAACTCTTAGCTAGACTAAGGAAGGAAAAAAGAGAAAGGATTCAAATCAACAAAATTATAAATAAAAAAGAAGACATTATAACTGATACTGCAGAAATTCAAAGGCTCATAAGAGTTTATTATGAAAATTATTCCCTAACAAAATGGACAACCTAGAAGAAATTTAAAAATATATATATATTTATATATATATAATCTTAGAAATATACAACTTATCAAAACTGAATCAGGAAGAAATAGAAAATCTAGACTAATCACTATTAAGGAGATTGGAACCAGTGATAAAAACCTCCCAATGAAGAAAAGCTCAGACAGTTTCATTGAGGAACTTGACTAATATTTAAAGAAGAATTATGAGTCCTTCTCAAATTCTTCTAAAAATCAAAGAATAACAACAATCCCAAACTCATTTTACAAGGCAAGTATTATCTTGATATCAAAAGCAGAAAAAGACATTACTAGAAAAGTATAGTGCAATATACTGATTGATGAAATTAGATGTAAAAATTCTCAATAAAATATTAGCAAAACAAGTTCAGCAGCATATTAAAAGAAGTATTTGCCATGATCAAGTAGAATTTATCCTTGGGATGGAAGGATCGTTCAACATAGCCAAATCAATCAATGTGATATGTCACATTAATAGAATGAAAGCAAAATCATATAGTCATCTCATAGGTGCAAAAAATTCAATAAAATTCAACATTCATTCCTGGTAAAAACTCTTAACAGATTAGGCATTGAATGAACATATCTCAACATAATAAAAGCCATTTATGACAAGCCCACAGTGAACATCATACCCAATGATGCCAGCTAAAAGCTTTTCCTCTAGTATCAGGAATAAGACAAGTGTCCCCATTCTTATTACTCTTTTCAACATATTACTGAAAGTCATAGCTAAAACAATCAGGCAAGAAAAAGGAAAAAAGAAAGGTATCAGAAAGGAAGAATTAAAATTGTCTCTATTTGCAGATGACATGATTTTATATATAGAAAATCCTAAAAGCTCACCTACAAAACCATTAGATTTAATCAATGAATTCAGTGAAGTTGCAAGATACAAAATTAATATACAAAAATCAGTAGCTTTTTATATACTAACAAAATTTCTGAAAAATAAATAAATTGATCCCATATATATTAGCATCAAAACAATAAAATAGGAATAAATTTAACTAAGGAGGTAAAAAAATGTATACTAAAAATTGTAAAATATTGATAACCGAAATCAAAGGAAACAAATAATGAAAAAGTATCCTCTGTTCATGAATTGGAAGAATTAATATTGTTAAGGTGTCAATACTACCAAAAGTCATCTACAGAGTTAGTGCAATCAATATTCTAAAGGCATTATTTTATAGAAGTAGAAAAAACACCCCTAAAATTTATATGGAACCACAAAAGATTACAAATAACCAAAGAAATCCCAGGAAAGAAGAACAAAACAGGAGATATCACATTTCCTAAATTCAAGCTATGCTATAAAGCCATAGTCATCAAACCAGTATGGTGCTGACATAAAAACAGAAAAATAGACCAATGGAACAAAACTGAGAGCCCAGAAATAAACACAAGCTTATACAGTCAACTAATATTTGAGAAGGAGCCAAGAACCCTGAATGGATAAAAGACAGTTTCTTCAATAAATGATGCTGGAATAATTGGATATCCATATGTAAAAGAATGAAATTGAACAAATCTTACACCAATCACAAAGAATTAACTTGAAATTGACTAAAGACTTAAATATAAAACCTGAAACCATGAACTCCTAAATGAAAATAGGAGCAAAGATCCTTGTCATGGGTCCTGGTAGTGATCTTTTTGGATTTGACACCAAAGGACAAACAACAAAATAAATGATAAACATGTGGGACTACATCAAACTAAAATGCTTTTGCATAGCAAAAGAAACCATCAATAGTGTGAAAGACAACCTACAGAATGGGAAAGTATTTGCAAACCCTATAGCTTATAAGGGTTTAAAATCCAAGGTTTATAAAGAACTCATACAACTCAATAGCAAAAAAGACAAATAAGCCAATTAAGAAGTTGGCAAAGTTCCTGAATAGACATTTCTCCAAAGAAGATATACAGAAGGCCATCAGGTACATGAAAAGATGCTCAATATCACTAGTCATTAGGGAAATGGAAATTAAAGCCACAGTGAGTTATTACCTTATTCCTATTAGAATGGCCATCACTGAAAAGACAAGAGATAAAAAATACTGGCATTGATACCAAGAAAAGGAAACTACTGCGCACTATTGGTGGTATTGTAAATTGGTACAGCCACAATAGAAAGAATAAGGAAAATCTTCAAAATATTAAAAATAGAATTACAATATGCTCTAGTAATTCCAATTCTGGAAATATATCCAAAGGCAATGAAAACACTAACTCAAAAAGATTATCTGCATTCCCATATTCGTAGCAACATTATTTACAATATCTAAGACATGGAGACAACCCAAGTATCCATCGGTACATGAATAGGTAAAGAATTTGTGGTATATACATACAATGGAATATTTTTCTGCCAAGATAAGAAATGAGGAAATCCTACCATTTGCAACCTTAATGGACCTTAAAGGCATTGTGCTAAGTGAAATAAGTCATAGAGAGAAAGACAAATAAGACAAATACTATATGATCTCAAATCTAAACCAAACTCACAGAAAAAGATATCAAGGTCATACTTGTAGTTAGCAGAGTTAGGGTAGGGGTAATCAGAGGAAGACAATCAAAAGTTATAATGACTATAGCTAACATTGCTATATATACATAGGAACGTTGTTAAAGTAAATTATAACAGTTATCACAAGAAGACTTTTTTCCCCTTTAATCTTTCTCTTTATCCTTCCTTCCATCCTTCCTTTCTTCCTTCCTTCCTATTTATCTATCAATTGTATCTATATGAGAAAATGGATACTAACGGTACCTATTGTGGTAATCATTTCACAATATATAAATCAAACCATCATGCCTTAAACTTATACAGCGATATATGTTATTATTTCTCAATAAAACTGGAAAAAAAGAGAACCATCCTATAAAAATACTATTTTACAAATCAACAAGAGAAAATCTCTTTTAGTGAACAGATTTAACTTGATGTTTCTAGATTTATAAGATTGAATACCTAATTCATTTTATTATTTGTTTTAGATTAACAGGGCTGAGAGAATTTTAATTCATATGGATAAAATGTATGGGTGGCCTTACACAATTTTACATTTCAGAAGTTTGCAGTTAGAATCTAAAAAATTACATTTCTAGACAGCTATTGGCATTTGTGGGATACATAAAAGTACAGAACTCAAATGTCTTCAAGGAACTCTCAATATCTTCAGAAAATGGAGACCATAAAATACTACAATTGAGGCTAACAAGAGATAAAACATGCTTGGTTTTTTGTTTTTTTAAGATTGCAATGTATATAATCCTGGAAAATCCAAATTTTTAAGGGAAAAGTACTGGCAGGTACAGGTACTGGGATTGTTTATGAATATAAAAATGTAAAAAGATGCCTTAATATCTTAACTATAGAAAGGTCTTATTATATATCTCAGGAGTATAGTTCACAGGTAAGTACTTCCAGGAAAGATATCCTGTAAAGTGTATATGCAAGTAAATTAAAAGTGAGTAACACATTTGCAATTAATGTTTTATAAAGAGGAATTATAAAGAAGTATAAAATTTAGCTTGGGTTAAATATTAAGAGTTCTGAGTTCTTTTTTCAAGAAAAGAGTTTGGGAAACACTAGATGAAAGTTCTAATCTTAGTTCTGTCACTACTTTCTCATCTATCATCTTCAAAATGAGGGAATTTATGTAAACCTTTTTCTGTTTTTAGTACTCTAGAATTCCCTCACTGACCTTGTGAGGTCAGTGCTGTGCAGAACAGCACATCCTTTGACTTGTCCTAAACCATGTAGCCCCATTAATTTCACATAGATCTTATTGTAGTCAATGGATTTTCTGTAAGTCAGCAACATTCTTTCGTGAATCTCACAAAAATTAGCTGTAGTGAGTAACTATTGATAGAAGGCATCACACTTAAAAGAAAAAATCTGAAAACCATCCCTTCCCTATGAATTACTGGTAGATATTCCCCCAACTGCCCTATGCTAAACATTCTGCTTATGTCTCTTTGTTAACCCCTAATTAGTTGAGCTGGAGGCTTCATCTGAGTAAAATAGAAACTAAATTTTCACTGCCTCAATAAAGTTGTTGGAAATCCCTGTATAATTTTCTCAAGTTTAAATGGGTCTCCAATTATATTTTAATATAACCTGAAAATTATAATGCTGAAATGATTTTTGTAAAATGATTTTCTTAACAGTTATTGTATGGTTATTACTTGTGCACTAGAATCTTGACTAAAACTAGGAGGATGCCTCAGTTTATGCATCTATGTAAACTTAAAACAGAAGGAAATTTTTAGCTTAACATTTTATGTCAAAAACAAAACATCCTCATTCAGGAATAAGAACATTGTGCATTTGCATATTTCACTGTCTTACTGTTATTTGCAGAGCACTTTCAATTACTACTGAAAAAAAAAATAAACCCCAACGTTTTCAGTAAGTAAGTTCACAGAATGAATTTTTCTCTATTTTCTTCAACTTGCTCTACAATGTTGGATGCCTGCTTTCATTTCACATACACATTTTTGCTCACATGACTGCAGCTTTCACTGTACACTGAGCATATTTTCTTTCTTTTTTTTGAGCAATTTTTAAAACATTTTATTTATTTATTTATTTATTTAGTTAGTTAGTTAGTTGAGAGAGAGAGAGGGGGGGGGGGCCTGCACATGAGTGGGGAGAGGGGCAGAGGGAAAGGGAGGGAGAAAACTTCAAGCAGACTCCACACTGAGCATGGAGCCTAACACAGAGCTTGATCCCAGGACCCTGGGATCATGACCTGCACCAAAATCACAAGCTGGATGCTTAACTGACTGAGCACATTTTCTTTAAATGCTAGCTTCTTAACCGCTATTGGCATTCTCTATGCTTGTCAATGGATAAGGCATAATAAACTTCTTTTCACATGAACAATCACAAGATAATTTATCACAAATTATCCTATTCTACACCACTGTAATACTTCCAGTATTGTATCTAGTATATTCTGTTAGCAAGAGCAGCATTTTTATTAACGTTCCATAGTCAATGGTATGGTTGCTATACTGATGTTTCACATTTGAGAAACAAGGTCATTCAACATTAAGATAACCCATTTAAAAAATGAGCTACAGACCTTAACAGATACCTCATTAAAGAAGATATACAGATGACAAACATATGAAAAGATGTTCCACATCATATGTAACTAGGGGAATAAAAATTAGAACAGCAATGAGATACTATTATACACCTACTAGAATGGCCAGAATCTACAACACTGACATCATCATATGCTGGTTAAGGTTGTGGAGAAACAGGAACTCTCATACAATGTTGATGGGAATGCAAAATAGTACAGCTACTTTAAAAGACAGTTTGATGGTTTCTCACAAAGTCCATAAAATGTGTAACACCAAGGGTGAACTGTAATATAAACTACAGACTTAAGGTGAATATGATGTGTTGATGTAGATTAATCCTTGGTAAAAGTGTACCATTCTGGTGGGAGATGTTGATAATGGCGGAGGTCATGCATGTGTAGGGGCAGGGGGTATAAGGGAAATTTCACACTTTTCTCAATTTTACCATAAATCTAAAACTGCTCTAAAAAAATTCAGTCTTTAAAAAAACCTATAATTTTCACTTTATTTTTAAAATAGGTGTCGAATAATTTTTTATTCTAGAATTAAGTTTTCTCTATCATCTTAATAGCATTTTTTTTCCAATCTCTGATTCCATGATACTTTAATCCCAGAGAAAGTAGAGTTCAGAGCTAAAATGTGTTAACATGGCACTTATTTACCACATTTTATATACTAGTTTTTTTTTTTAAGATTTTTTATTTATCTGAGAGACAGAGCAAGAGTAGAGGGAGAAGCAGACTTCCTGCTGAGCAGGGAGCCCGATGTGGGACTTGATCCCAGGACCCTGAGATCATGACTTGAGCTGAAGGCAGCACTTAACTGAATAAGCCACCCAGGCACCTTTTTTTTTTTTTTTTTTAAATTTACCAATTCTACACATGCTTTAAGTAAGAAAAAAGAATTAAAATCAGATTTAGGGAGTGTCAAAGTGAGTATTCAAACAATTCTATACATCTCAAATTCAAATGTCCTTTCCATTTGGCCACACTCATCCCCTTTCCAACTGCCTGCAATGCAATTGGCTTTTAACAAGAATGATGCTATGTATAAAGAATCATTAATGTCTTTTTTGACACTGGGAAAAAAAAATTAACTTTGTACTATCAAGTGCACCAAATATACTTCCTTGTGTATTTTGAGCGGGCCCTCTATAATGATTACCTAGTTGCTCTCTGGGCCATAATGGAATGGCAAACGCAGTTTGTCCACACCTAGACAGAGCAGTTTGCCAGTGACAAAGAGAAAGCCTTAACTGCCAGTGTTTCCTCTCTTAACGCTCACTCCATTCTTCTCCACAACAGGCCAGACTTAAAAGTTCACTTTCTACCCCACAAAAGAGTTATTCTTGATTCCAGCCCTCCCCTAATCATATCCCTTAAATTCATTCCTAAGCATAAAAAGAGTTTTGCAGAATAAAACATGCTATAGGATGAATCAGATTTGGAAAACACTGGGCTAAATGAAGATAAACAATTTTCTTTATAGCAGGACTATTCAATGCTTGCATATACTAATATACATTAATACCTACTCATATGATTCTCCAAATGGGGGAAATAGTAGCTTTTCTCAAGCTTATTGGACTATGGGAATATGACTTAGCTGAATTCCTGATTAATACTGTTTGGCAAGTCCAGTTTGAGAAACATAGCCTTAGCTTGTTATCAACTATTTATACTTTAGTGTAAAAGAAGAATAAGAGATTGGGTTTGATAAGATCAAAATTAATTTTGTGTCAGTAAGCTTCCAAATATAAATGCTAGTTTTGGAGCCAATTTTACTCAGGGCTCTTTCTGGAGCAGGCCACCATCACAGATGCAGCTGATGGGCAGTAAAAGGAAACAGAGATTCTCTTTTTTCACATGTGTGTGCTGACAGTATAAGTGCAATTTCCTATTTTCATCACAAGATTTTAAGAACAGCTATATAAATACTCTTGCCAGCATAGCCTAGAATGCAAGAGCAGAGTAATTGGTGCCTTTAGTGCAACAGAGAGCAAAGACTTCATCAGGTAATAGAATAATCTTACCTATGATATGCTAATGGGCTACTAAAACAAAAAAGGGAACAAAACCTCAGATCTAGTTGAGCAATTTCTTATTGAACCAGTTTGTTTTTAATGTCAAAGTCACTTGTAGAATCACTCCTTCTTAGGAAGTTAGTAAACACCTCGAGGAGTCCACCTAATTATTCCATTGATATATATGTACTTTGTTTCTTAATTTGTTAGTAAAGAGATGTAATAGTTAGTAAGGAGATGTAATAACACTGCAGTTTATTTGCATATGTATATGCTCTCTGTCCTCAATTATGTAGTGAATTTAAGGTTAAGTGGTTGCCCCCTTGGCTATTTTTCTTTAAACCTTTTCATTGCTACATTGTTTTTAACATATTGAACACATTTGGTCAGCTGGATGCTCAGGCAGATAAGACAGTTCAGTCTCTCACAGCCATATTTAATTAATAGAATCCTACTAAATGGAAAAGAGTTCAGGTGTCTTTTTAAGTATCTATTTTAATGCATGGATTTACTTAAATCATAGAGTGACTCAAGAGATTACTTTTATTTTGTTTTTTAGGAGAATCACTCATTGCTTATTCCCATTGACATCTCATTTCTCTAAATAAATGCTCCAGTATGAAAAATCTAGGTGTTATAAAGTGTCTTCTCATACACAGAACCAGAGATTTTACCACTTACAGCTGAATAAAGAATAAAGAAATAAAGAATAAAGAAAATATTCTTTATACAGCTTTTCTTTTAAGAGTCTTATAACACTTAGATGTAAATTTTCTTTGTAACATTATAGCAGAATTCAGAATTATCTCAAAACAAGGAAAACCCAGTAACTGTCAATTTCTCTGTGACCTACTCCTTCAGTCAAGTAGCTATACACAGGGTCACTTATCACTCAGTTACAGAGGAAAATGTCTAATTATGTTCTTTTTACCCAACACAAAGCATACATTTATTTTATTTAATAAAGATCTAAGAAATTTTCCAAGTCTGCAAAGTCTAAAAATATCCAGTCAAAGGCCCAGCCTTTAGAGCCTTTATGGGTGAGTTGCACTCTACTTACCCCAGGCAGGCAGTTGATGCTTTTTCTTCTACTTCGCTATTAACAGTACTAATGGACTTTGAAAGATTTGCATTTCTTCAGCAGCATTATTCTGCCTCATTTTCTTAATGCTATCCTGTGGGTTTTGTCAACTTCCCCTTTTATCTATTCTTCTAGTCTAAATTAAATTCAAACAAGCATACGTCATTCTCTATGAATATTATATAACCTACAAAGCAAACTCTTCTGCGAACACAGTAAATAATACTTCTGAAGATAATATTTAAGTGCAATTTTAAGCAAAGTCATCCCACTTTGTAATAGAACTAGACAATTAAACAAAATAAATTGCTTAAGGTAACATTAAGAAGATGGCTGCAGGAAAACTCAAAGTAAGACAACCGAATTAAGGTTTTGTTTTGTTTCTCCTCATTAGTTCAGGTGAAGCACCTTGGTATTCTATGCTGAAATCTTTCCTCCTCTCTCTCAGGTTTCTGAGAAACCTTGTCAGGTTTCTGTCTAGTTATTCTTGCCTGTGAGGTTGCTTAGTAAGCAGGAGCCTCAGGAATAGAAAACAGAGAGGACTGTAGAGCAGATACCATGACCTATTTCTATGCAATAACCTCTTCCCACTTGCCATTCAAGTATCTTAAGAATTCTGTAAAAAGTGAAAAGTAGGCTTCAAGGCTACTGTTACTGCTCTGTATTAGAGATTTTCCTCTTAGGAAGCCTAACTGCTTCTCTAAAGTACACTTGATGGCTATGTGAAACTACAACTAATTCACAAACAAGACCCTATTTTCCTTCAGGTGGCTCCGCTATGTCATGAACACATCTGAACGTGTTTGCCCTTTGTCCCTGATGGGAAAAGGGCTTGAGTAACTGAGGTCACTGACTTTGACCCAAAACATGGAGAACAGAAAAGAAGCTGGTTATTCCCACTGGTACCACCTTTTCAGATAGCCAGCAGATAATTTTGGCTTCTGGCATTTCCTTTATCTTCTGCTAAGCCAAAACGTAATCAGGGACATAATCACATTGTAACCTGACTTTCTCTGCTTCTTCTCCTCTATTCCTTACATATAAACAAAGAGGAGACTGCAGCCCATATTGTTCTCCCTCTACATGGCAAATAATATATGAAAAATGAGTCATAAAAATAACTGTAGATCTTTGACACCTATTCTTCAGGACTCCATGTTTGGCTCCCCTTTCTTAACTATCTAAGAAAGACACGCCAGGTGAGTCGAGGAGAGGATTATCCGGGTCTACAGAAAAACTACCAGAATCCAGGCAACTAAACTAGGGAATACAAGTATTTCAAATCAGTATAATATTCTTTGCTATAATAAACTTTCATGTAGTTTCCTTTCTCTCTTAAGGTACCTCATTTTGTGCTTTCATATTTGGTACCTAGAAAGAGCTTACAGTTTCAGTAAAAACAGCTGAGAATTCTGAGCTATGACTGAATTATTTATCAAACTGAGGGACCAGTTTGCTCTTTGCAGAATTACAAACAAGGATAGTTATAAAGCCAATCACAAGAATAACATTAGAAGCCAGAAATATTTGTTACTTCTGAACATCATCTCTTTCATCTATCTGGGGCCTTCTTTGCCCCTGGCAGCCCATTCAATCATCTCTACTCTGGGGCTTCCTCACCTTTGGGGCTCAAGCCAAGGTGAGGCAGACCCTCCCAGATTTACTGAGAACTACTCTCCTTAATGTTACATTTCAAAACTTAGATCTCATTTCCTTCATTTTTTGGGATAAGGAGGCCCTTGAAACTATTTTTCAGAAAGTCCTTTAGTGCATTTCTGTGTTTTCTCTAATTCATTTTCTGCTGCACTTCTGAATCTGATGAAGGGCTGACAGAGAATAGACCTTCTTGATGTATCCCACATATGTTTGTGTATGTCTCTTATGCATTAATCGTACTACCAAAAACCCAATTGTTTGTCCTTGATATCAGTGCTTATAATCTTAACTATTTTGTGAATTTCTTCTTAAATTTACTACATATTTTAAATATATGTAAATATACACTATTATAAATCAATATATACTCTAAAAAGATGTAATAGTTTATTAATGATAATTAATATTATAATATTAATAATAATAATATTGTAATAGTTTGTCATTAAAAATATAAGCTAGTCAGGGAAGTCAAATACTGCATGATTCCATTTACATAAAAAGTATCTAAAATGTTCAAATACATAGAAGTACAGAATAGAATGGTATCTGGGGGCAAAGGGAAATGGGGAGTTGTTGCTCAATGTGTATAACATTTCATTGATGCAAGTGCTAGAGATCTGCTGTACAAGGGTGTGCCTATAGTTAACAATATAAAATACACTTAAAATTTTTTTTTTTTAAGATTTATTTATTTGACAGAGAGAAATCACAAGAGAGGCAGGCAGAGAGAGAGAGGAAGGGAAGCAGGCTCTCCGCTGAGCAGAGAGCCCGATGTGGGACTCGATCCCAGGACCCCGAGATCATGACCTGACCTGAAGGCAGCGGCTTAACCCACTGAGCCACCCAGGCGCCCTACACTTAAAAATTTTAAAAGGGTATTTCTCATGTTGTGTTCTTACAATGGTTAAAAAACAAAAAAGAAAAAAACATATATATGTATATGCATACATAAAATATAGAAAAAGAAAACAAAAAATAATTCTTTTGTCATTTTCTCTATGCTTTTTAGTAATTACTTTACAAACTATATTTTACAAGAGATGTAATCACAAAGGGTGTAGATTTTTTTGGTGCTTTCTATATTTTCCTATTTCTACATAGTAATAATAACTTACTTATCTATTGAATGGGTGCTAATGCTCTACTAGATGGACGTTTTATTATGTCTCCTACTAAGGTGGTTAAGAGGCTATGTTTTTGGACCACCTGGGCTGGAATTCTGACTCCTTATTTATTACCTGTGGGATCATGGTAAGCTTTGCTTTTACCCATGCTTTGGTTTCCTTATCTTTAAAAAATATAATTTTCACAGTCTAAGGTTTATTGTGAGACTTAAAAGAATTACTAAATGACAAGTATTTAGAACCGTGCTTGATACACAGTAAGCCCTCAATACATGTAAATTAGCATTACTCTTATCATTGGGCATGTATATGATTTCAGTATTCAACAGTTGCCAATGCAATCCCACTATGAAAAAAATTTAAGAGACATATATTTTATATTTGGTATTATCTTAGATATTAGATCTCCTTCGATTCTTTTCACATCCAAATTATAATTATTACTTTTTAATGCAGTGCCTAAGGAAGTTTTGATAGGTACTTACTATCTTCTAAAATGTATACAAGATCCCAAAACACCTATTTGAAATTTTATGTAATAGAATTACTGAAGGTATCTTCATAAGGTTCTATTAATATTTTAATAAATAAATATTCTTTGAAATTAGTCCTCTGTGTCTTAACAACTCACCTGTTATTCAATAAGTTTCCAAATGTGCTTTGTAGATATACAAAGTATATGGAATACAGAATAAGAAAACTTTTAAAGGAACCATAACTTAGGTCACACAGTATATGAAATAATGCTAAGCTCTAAATACACCCAGGGTCTCATTCACAGCTATGGAATCTTGTTTTACATGAATTCCTAACAGCCTTTTCTGGGTCATCAGTAGAAGAGAAGCAAAATAAAATAAGATTAAAAAATGGAAAGTAACAAAATTAAATTGAATTAAATTAAATTAAATGGAAATACAGACTAATGGTTTCAATGAGACTAGTAAAATATGCTAGCCTATTGCCAGGCATCAGAGACAAATATGAAAAATATCCACAAAACCATCACATAAGAACCACAAATACAGACAGCGTAAGGTCATTTAACATAATGGCAAACAGCCTCACATAACTTAATATGCCCTGGGGCATTGCTTTATTAGATCACAAGACAATATTTTAAATTCTGACTGAATCATCAATGACAGTTTAAATGGTCTTCAATGTGTGCTATACATACAGGAAGGTATATAATAAATTTCAAAAACGTATGACAAAAAATGGGTATGATTTTTATTTTTAAGTGCCTTTGTTTAAGAGTAAAATAAAATATCACAAAATGAATTATTCAAAATTGACTCATTCACAGAAGGTTTGCATTTTGTTTCAGAGACAGCCATGAATAAGTGACGTTCTGTGTCCCTTTCCCCTCATGGGTCCTCACAGATACATTGACTAGGCAAAACAGAGAGAGAGAGGGAAGCCTGGACAGGACAGTTGTTGCAATGAACCAGGACTCCAGCAACCTGTCCTCTATCATATCCTAGAGTTGTGTAATGAAAAGAAATGCACCCTTTATAAATTATATATATTGTACTTATTCCACATGTCCTATTTTTTATACTTTAGAATTAATGGTGCAATTGAAATAATACATTTCTTTCTGTCATGTATTTTAAATTAAAAAACATTGACACTGGATTTTCTGAATTTGTATTTTTTTCCTTTTTGTTTGTTCATTGTGGTATAGCCTAATTCTATTAAGGGAAGGCTATTCTCTGAAGAGCCTATCATTCCACAGAAACCATAGCAGCTTAGTCAAGAAGAGACCAGAACTATTGGTTCTATATTCTGCTCCATTAAGCAAAGCACGACTGTAATGAAACACTCAGCTGTATAATTTATTCAGAGAAAAGAATATCGTGGTTATATTTATCTATTTCAACTATATTGCAATTATAATTATCAGTCCCTTCCATTGTGTATACTAGAAAAACGTCTTTCATAAAATGTACGTTAGTAATACTTCTCATTCATGCCTCTCCAGATATAGTAGTAGATTGTTTAAAAATCTGAGTAAAACTTAAAAGGTTGCTCATGTTCATCACTTTATTTTGTATTTAATTGAATCCAGCTGCTAAAGACAATCTCTGAGTTATGCAATAAAGATGTAAAACAGTTTATTACTTGTATATATATATGTTTAGAATGCTTAAAAAATTACAAAAAAAGAATTTTACCTACAGATTTTTTTGGTTGTTAAGATAGTAAGTAGGATTTGGATTTCTTCCCCCCCCCTTTAAATGTTATTTTTAAAATTGCCTGAAAATACTGCCTGACAAAAGTGCTCTGGCTAATACTGTAATTTAGAAGAGCACTGAAATGTGCCCTCAACTAGGAAAGTCACAGGTTCTTGGTTCTCCTGTTACTTGTGCAATAGGGAGTTTATAATGGAAATGACAACAGACCATTAACTATAGCACTGCTTGCAGGCATTGATATAAATATCATTACAGATTAAAGACCTCTGCAAGAATTTAGTCAAGTAGGATTAGCAAATAAACTATTAGAGCTGAAGATTAAATTGTGATAGACCAAGTAAATTCCCTGCTTATAGTCGATTTGTTTCCCAGAGTGGCAATGATTTTCCTGGTTCAGAAAATGCCTCCGAAAGTGAGTCCTGTGGCTAAAGTACAGCTGAGAGGTATGGAAGAATACCTAAGGTTCTGGTTGATGATAAGGAGATGGGAGCAGAGACTTTGGACTCAGTGTGTTTCAACTGTGGCTCATAATCCTTAAATGGTTTGGAGAAGCTACAATTTCAGAGCCATTAATTGCTGTGCATCCACAATCCTCAGCAATACGAACTTGACATTCTAATCTTTTGGACTTCACGGCCTTGTTAGATTTCATGTTTCTCCCTGTTGGAATTTCCTGCGGTTATAAGGTAGTTATAAGGAACTCAAAATAATAAATGTTTTTAACAGCTATTTGTTAGGTAATAACCCACTTGATATATAGGAATATAGTTATGTAAGTATGAGTGTTGATATGCATATGAAAGCATGTTTTTGTATATATGTACATATGTTCCATCAAGAAAATGTATTTCTTATCTTTGTTTGGCTTCCCCTGTTCACTGGTTTTGTTTTTACGGACGTCATGACCCATGCAAACAGTGGCATTTTTGTCTTATTATTGACAGGTAAAAAATAAAATTGCATACATGCTCACCTTCACCTTTATATGTATTCAGTGCATTAAAAATTTTATTGGTTTCCATTATATTCATACTTTGGTTTCATGTGATATATTCTCACCTACTTCTAAAAGTAGGCTATAATACAGCTATTTCTGTGAATACATCAACTCGCTCTGTAGAGAAATATAAATTAATAATGTTAATTTAAACATTCATTTGTTATTTCTTTTTGTCATTCATTTTATTCAGATGTTCAAAGTCTATACCTACTATAGCTTTGAAAGAAAGTCCCAAGTCTGCTCAGGTTTCTTTCAAACACAGACTGTGAATCAGGAAGAAAGAATGGCACGAGTATCATAGAGCTTATGTAGGAAAATTAGTGGCTTCTCTGGTTCAACCCCTTTCAGAGAAGAAATTGAGAGCAATGGGAACATTCTTATACAGCAACACCATGTGGAAATATGAACTGATGGATGAAATAAAAAATACATGCTCAAAGCATGCTTGTTTTTCTTCTTTTCTTCTTCTCAAAAGATATGAGTAAAAATTCTGAGGTCAATGTCTGTCACCAGAAGCCTACAATAGTGACAAAGAGCTACAATAGGAAAGTTCAGACGAACAGATGGATATCATGGTAAAAAGAACAAAACAAAACAAAATTAAAATGCTGGCTTTGATAAGTTCTGGCAGGACCAGTGAGAATCAGACAACCAAATCCAATCAAAACTTCAAGCAAGAATTATGGTGCCTAACATCAGTGTATAATTGGTGGTAAGGACAAGAAACCAGTGACAGATACAAGACAAATAATAACAGGTCACAACTAAGACTCCACCTACAGTGAATAATGCAAGAAGTTAGGCTGTGAGTAGGTACAGCAAGCACATGAGATGATCCCTATCAGTGTAAGGACCTCTGGATTCCATGTGAAAACATTTAGGAATAGTATATATTTTGATTTTATGTTGGGAAAGAAGTTTTTAGAAAATTAAATCCTTTTGCTTCTGACTAAAAGCATATTTTTGTTAAATAAATAGCTTAGACTATCAGAGGCTCCTTTATATGTTAACTTAATGATAGTACAATATACCTATGATTGCCATATAAATAATGTAAGCACTCATATTTTTATTGGTACAAAAAATAAATGATATAGTGCTTGTTATATTTCAGGTATTGTTCTAAGCACTTTACAAAAATTTTAACATATTTAAATCTTGTAATAATGATATAAGGTTGATGCTATTAATATCTTAATTTCCCAGATGAAGAGCCCAGAACCCAGGCCCTCACTAGTAAGCTATGAAGCAGGAATAAAACCCAAGTAATCTGACTCTGTGTACCTAGTAAGTCATTTCTGATGGCTGCTGGCAAAGATGCACTTGAGTATAAAATTATGAGATGGCCTCTGTATTCCTGGAATGCTCTATATTCTCGGAATGCTTAGCAGAGGAATTGTGGGCAGATCTAGGAGAATTTAGAACATGTGCAACTGTCCTTTAGCTCAAAATCTCAAGTATTTACTGATGTAAGGAGTTAAATCTATTTTATGTTCCCAAAACACATTCCAGATATAGTAATAAAAGTTCACTTACATGATTAATTAACAGATAGTAGTCCTTAATTGAAGATAAAGGTGATGTAACAGTTCCTAAATTTTTACGACGTTAAGTCTAGAAGCAATGTATTTTTTCATTAAACTGTACTCCTTTTATATACTGCACTGATTTATAAACTCTACCATATTTATTCTGTAACAGGTATATGTTTAGAAGTGTATATGAAGATACGCTAATAGGACAACTGCATGTAATATATCTGTGTGTGTGAGAAGAGGGGTTCTATTTCTCTCATTGCTTTGCTATGCTTTTATTTTGGGTAGTTAAATTTTTTATTTATTTATTTATTTATTTATTTATTTGACAGATAGAGATCATAAGTAGGGAGAGAGGCAGGCAGAGAGAGAGAGGAGGAAGCAGGCTCCCTGCCAAGCAGAGAGCCCGATGCGGGGCTCGATCCCAGGATCCTGGGATCATGACCTGAGCGAAAGGCAGAGGCTTTAACCCACTGAGCCACTCAGGAGCCCCTGGGTAGTTTAATTTTTAATGTCATAAAAGTACTATAAATATATATCCAAATACTTAATTTCTATTTTTAAAGTGTTGTTTTGAATTTATGTTCTGAGTCAAGTTTGTTTAGACATCTTGAGAAAAATTTAGTTAGCAAAGAAAATCATTATAATTAAAATTATCTATGAACAAAAGAGTTGTAGTCAAGATCTTATTGGAAGGAGGAAGGCACTGCCAAGTATTTGGAGAGTATACTGGTGTATTATGCATAAAAGGCTAGACCATGCAATTCTAACAAATTAGCCCCCAAACATCATTAGTTTAATCCTATAAACATTTGTTGCTTATTCACAGAAGATGGAAGGATTGGTGGACTTAATTCATCCTATAGCTATTACTCTCTGGACCACCTATTCTCTAACATTGCTATGACCTGGGAATAGAGTGGTAGAGAAAGTACACCATTTCTTAATATTCTCAGACTGGAAAGGAAACACATTGTATGTATTCTAAGTCCACTGGCTAGAACTAGTCATAAGACATGAATTTAATCTCAAGGGATTATGAGAAATATAAGGGAACACATGCAGAAACTGGAAACAATAAAGAATTAATTTTCTCCACTACAAAGTAATATTAAAAGGCATGAGTCCAATATGTTAGAACTAATAGCAAGATAAAAAAGAACATATTTATTTATTTTTCCTTTTTCTTTTTTTTAATTGTTTATTTATGTTTTATTTTTTATATAAACATATAATGTATTTTTATCCCCAGGGATACAGGTCTGTGAATTCCAGGTTTACATACTTCATAGCACTCACTGTAGCACATACCCACCCCAATGTCCATAACCCCACTCCCCCTCTCCCAACACCCCCTCCCCCCAGCAACCCTCAGTTTGTTTTGTGAGACTAAGAGTCACTTATGGTTTGTCTCCCTCACAATCCCATCTTGTTTCATTTATTCTTTTCCTACCCACCTAACCCCCATGCTGCATCTCCATGTCCTTGTATCAGGGAGATCATATGATAGTTGTCTTTCTCTGATTGCCTTATTTCACTAAGCATGATACCTTCTAGTTCCATCCACGTCATCGCAAATGGCAAGATTTCATTTCTTTTGATGGCAGCATAATATTCTATTGTATATATATACCATTTCTTCTTTATTCATTCATCTGTTGATGGACATCTAGGTTCTTTTCATAGTTTGGCTATTGTAGACATTGCTGCTATAAACATTCAGGTGCATGTGCCCCTTCGGATCACTATGTTTGTATCTTTAGGGTAAATACCCAGTAGTGCAATTGCTGAGTCATACGGTAGTTCTATTTTCAACATTTTGAGGAACCTCCATGCTGTTTTCCAGAGTGGCTGCACCAGCTTGCATTCCCACCAACAGTGTAGGAGGGTTCCCCTTTCTCTGCATCCTCGCCAGCATCTGTCATTTCCTGACTTGTTAATTTTAGCCATTCTGACTGGTGTGAGGTGATATCTCATTGTGGTTTTGATTTGTATTTCCCTGATGCCGAGTGATGTGGAGCACTTTTTCATGTGTCTGTTGGCCATCTGGATGTCTTCTTTGCAGAAATGTCTGTTCATGTCCTCTGCCCATTTCTTGATTGGATTGTTTGTTCTTTGGCTGTTGAGTTTGCTAAGTCCCTTATAGATTTTGGATACTAGCCCTTTATCTGATATGTCGTTTGCAAGTATATTCTCCCATTCTATCAGTTGTCTTTTGGTTTTGTTAACTGTTTCCTTTGCTGTGCAAAAGCTTTTGATCTTGATGAAATCCCAATAGTTCATTTTTGCCCTTGCTTCCCTTGCCTTTGGCGATATTCCTAGGAAGATGTTGCTGTGGCTGAGGTCGAAAAGTTTGCTCCCTGTGTTCTCATCAAGGATTTTGATGGATTGGATTCTTTTCTCACATTGAGGTCTTTCATCCATTTTGGGTCTATTTTCGTGTGTGGTGTAAGGAAGTGGTCCAATTTCATTTTTATGTATGTGCCTGTCCAATTTTTCCAGCACCATTTATTGAAGAGGCTGTCTATTTTCCATTGGACATTCTTTCCTGCTTTGTCGAAGATTAGTTGACCATAGAGTTGAGGGTCTATTTCTGGGCTCTCTATTCTGTTCCATTGATTCATGTGTCTGTTTTTGTGCCAGTACCATGCTGTCTTGATGATAACAGCTTTTTAATAGAGCTTGAAATCTGGAATTATGATGCCACCAACTTTGGCTTTCTTTTTCAATATTCCTTTGGCTATTTGAGGTCTTTTCTGGTTCCATATAAATTTTAGGATATTTGTTCCATTTCTTTGAAAAAAAAATGGATGGTATTTTGATAGGGATTGCATTAAATGTGTAGATTGCTTTGGGTAGCATAGACATTTTCACAATATTTATTCTTCCAATCCAGAAGCATGGAACATTTTTCCATTTCTTTGTGTCTTCCTCAATTTCTTTCATGAGTACTTTATAGTTTTCTGCATATGGATGCTTACCCTCTTTGGTTAGGTTTATTCCTAGGTATCTTATAGTTTTGGGTGCAATTGTAAATGGGATTAACTCCTTAATTTCTCTTTCTTCTGTCTTGTTGTTGGTGTACAAAAATGCAACTGATTTCTGTGCATTGATTTTATATCCTGACACTTTACTGAATTCCTGGACAAGTTCTAGCAGTTGTGGAGTGGAGGCTTTTGGGTTTTCCACATATAGTATCATCTGAAAAGAGTGATAGTTTGACTTCTTCTTTACTGATTCGGGTGCCTTTAATTTCTTTTCGTTGTCTGATTACTGAGGCTAGGACTTCTAGTACTATGTTGAATAGCAGTGGTGATAATGGACATCCCTGCCGTGTTCCTGACCTTAGTGGAAAAGCTTTCAGTTTTTCTCCATTGAGAATAATATTTGTGGTAGGCTTTTAATAGATTTGATAATTTGATAATATTGAGGTATGTGCCCTCTATCCCTACACTTTGAAGAGTTTTGATCAGGAAAGGATGCTGTACTTTGCCAAATGCTTTTTCAGCATCTATTGAGAGTATCATATGGTTCGTGTTCTTTCTTTGATTAGTGTGCTGTATCACAATGATTGATTTGTGGATGTTGAACCAACCCTGTAGCCCTGGAATAAATCCCACTTGGTCGTGGTGAATAATCCTTTTAATGTACTGTTGAATCTAATTGGCTAGTATTTTGGTGAGAATTTTTGCATCTGTGTTCATCAAGGATATTGGTCTGTAGTTCTCTTTTTTGGTGGGATCCTTGTCTGGTTTTGGGATCAAGGTGATGCTGGCCTCATAAAATGAGTTTGGAAGTTTTCCTTCCATTTCTGTTTTTTGGAACAGTTTCAGGAGAATAGGAATTAGTTCTTCTTTGAATGTTTGGTAGAATTCCCCCGGGAAGCCGTCTGGCCCTGGGCTTTTGTTTGTTTGGAGATTTTTGATGACTGTTTCAATCTCCTTACTGGTTATGGGCCTGTTCAGGCTTTCTCTTTCTTCCTGGTTCAGTTGTGGGAGTTTATATGTCTCTAGGAATGCATCCATTTCTTCCACATTGTCAAATTTGTTGGCATAGAGTTGCTCATAGTATGTTCTTATAATTGTCTGCATTTCTTTGGTGTTAGTTGTGATCTCTCCTCTTTCATTCACGATTTTATTTATTTGGGTCCTTTTTTCTTTTTGATAAGTCTGGCTAGGGTTTTATCAATCTTATTGATTCTTTCAAAGAATCTGCTCCTAGTTTCATTGATTTGTTCTTTTTTTTTTTTTTTTTTTGGTTTCTATTTCATTGATTTGTGCTCTGATCTTTATGATTTCTCTTCTCCTGTTGGGTTTAGGGTTTCTTTCTTGTTCTTTCTCCAGCTCCTTTACGTGTAGGGTTAGGTTGTGTACTTGAGACCTTTCTTGTTTCTTGAGAAAGGCTTGTACCACTATATATTTTCCTCTCAGGACTGCCTTTGCTGTGTCCCACAGATTTGAACCGTTGCGTTTTCATTATCATTTATTTCCATGAATTTTTTCAAATCTTCTTTAATTTCCTGGTTGACCCATTCATTCTTTAGAAGGATGCTATTTAGTCTCCATGTATTTGGGTTCTTTCCAGCTTTCCTCTTGTGATGGAGTTCTAGCTTCAGAGCATTGTGGTCTGAAAATATGCAGGGAATGATCCCAATCTTTTGATACCGATTGAGACCTGATTTATGACCCAGGATCTGATCTATTCTGGAGAATGTTCCATGTGCACTTGAGAAGAATGTATATTCTGTTGCTTTTGGATGAAATGTTCTGAATACATCTGTGTTGTCCATCTGGTCCAGTGTGTCATTTAAGGCCTTTATTTCCTTGCTGATCTTTTGCTTGGATGATCTGTCCATTTCAGTGAGGGGAGTGTTAAAATCCCCTACTATTATTGTATTATTGTCAATGTGTTAATTTGATTTTGTTATTATTGGGTTTATATAGTTGTCTGCTCCCACGTTAGGGGCATAGATATTTAAAATTGTTAGATCTTCTTGTTGGACAGATCTTCTGAGTATGATATGGTCACCTTCCTCATTTTTATTATAGTCTTTTGCTTAAAATCTAATTTATCTGATATAAGGATTGCCACCCTAGCTTTCTTCTGATGCCCATTAGCATGGTAAATTGTTTTCCACCCCCTCACTTTAAATCTGGAGGTGTCTTCGCATCTAAAATGAGTTTCTTGTAGGCAACATACTGATGGGTTTTGTTTTTTTATCCATTCTGATACCCTGGGTCTTTTGATTGGGGCATTTAGCCCATTAACATTCAGGGTAACTATTGAGAGATATGAATTTAGTGCCATTATATTGCCTGTAAGGTGACTGTTACTGTATATTGTCTCTGTACCTTTCTGATCTACTACTTTTAGTCTCTCTCTTTGCTTAGAGGACCCCTTTCAATATTTCCTGTACAGCTGGTTTGGTGTTTGCCAATTCTTTCAGTTTTGTTTGACCTGGAAGTTTTTTATCTCTCCTTCTGTTTTCAATGATAGCCTAGCTGGATATAGTATTCTTGGCTGCATGTTTTTCTTGTTTAGTGCTCTGAATATATCATGCCAGCTCTTTCTGGCCTGTCAGGTCTCTATGGATAAGTCTGCTGCCAATCTATTATTTTTACCATTGTATGTTACAGACTTCTTTTCTCGGGCTGCTTTCAGGATTTTCTCTTTGTCACTAAGACTTGTAAATTTTACTATTAGGTGATGGGGTATGGACCTATTCTTGTTGATTTTGAGGGTATTCTCTGCACCTCCTGGATTTTGGTGCTTGTTCCCTTTGCCATATTAGGGAAATTCTCTCCAATAATTCTCTCCGATAGACCTTCTGCTCCCCTCTCTCTTTCTTCTTCTTCTGGAATCCCAATTTTTCTAATGTTGTTTCATCTTATGGTGTCACTTATCTCTCGAATTCTCCCCTCATGGTCCAGTAGCTGTTTGTCCCTCTTTGCTCAGTTTCTTTATTCTGTCATTTGGTCTTCTATATCACTAATTCTTTCTTCTGTCTCATTTATCCTAGCAGTGAGAGCCTCCATTTTTGGAGGCTCATAATAGCTTTTTTGATTTCAACATGTTTAGATTTTAGTTCTTTTATTTCTCCAGAAAGGGCTTTCCTATCTCCAGAGAGTGTTTCTCTAATATCTTCCATGCCTTTTTCAAGCCCGGCTTGAACCTTGAGAATCATCATTCTGAAATCTAGATCTGACATATTACCAATGTCTGTATTGATTAAGTCCCTAGCCTTCAGTACTGCCTTTTGTTCTTTTTTTTTGTGGTGATTTTTTCCGCCTTGTCATTTTGTCCATATAAGAGTATATGAAGGAGCAAATAAAATACTAAAAGGGTGACAAAGAGTCCTGGAAAATGCCCTTTAACCAAATCAGAAGAGACCCCAAATTGTGCGGGGGGATAAAGGGGATAAAAAGAGGTTCAGAAAAAAAAAGAAAAAAATAAAAAAAAGAAAACAAATAAAGAAAAAATATCAAAAAGGAAGAAAAAATATATATTAGATTAACTAGTTTAAAGCATTAGAAAAGGGTAAAAGTTAAAAAAATCAGCAGAAGAAGAAAAAAATTGAAAAAAAATTAAATTAAGGGCAAGACTCATGGGGAGAAAGCCATGAGTTCTGTGTTTTGCTTTCTCCTCTGGAATTCCAGTGCTCTCTTTGGTATTGAACCTGCTCTCCTTGGTAGGTGAACTTGGTTCTGGCTGAATTTTTTGTTGATCATCTGGGGGAGGGGCCTGTTGTAGTGACTCTCAAGTGTCTTTCCCCAAGGCAGAATTGCACCGCCTTTACTAGGGGTGGGGCTAAGTAATCTGCTGGGGTTCGATTTTGGGAACTTTTGTTCCCTGAACGCTTTCCGTAGAGTTCCAGAGGATGGGATTGAAAATGACGGCCTCCCAGTCTCTGGCCCAGAGGAGCCGAAAGCCCAGGGCCCCACTCCTCAGAGTGCCCCCAGAGAACAGCGCCTAATCCCTCCCGTATCCCCAGCCTCCGGCCGCGCTCAGAGCTCACCCAGCCCGCAACCAGTTCAAGGTAACCCCGAGCTGAGAGCTCAGTCCTCGGCTCTGTCTCTGTAGCCAGCTTCCCTGTTCTAATACCTGCAAGCTCTGCGACACTCCAACACCCTGATCCTTCTGTGACACTGTGGGACCTGGGGCCGCGCTGACCCTGTGTGGGCTTTACCCCGGTTTAGCCTCTGGAGCAATGTCCCTCAGTGGAACAGACTTTTAAAAGTCCTGATTTTGTGCTCTGTTGCTCTGCTGCTTGCTGGGAGCCGGGCCCTCCCCCCGCGGTCTATCTTCCCGTTGTTTTGGATTCACTTCTCCGCCAGTCCTACCTTTCAGAAAGTGGTTGATTTTCCGTTTCTAGAATTGCTGGTCTTCTCTTCGATTTCCCATTGGATTTGTAGGTGTTTGCAATGTTTAGATAAGCTATCTAGCTGATCACCTGCTACCTGATATAGTCTCAGCCTGCTACTTCTCTGCCATCTTGACTTGTACATATTTATTTTTAAAGAGAGTACCTTATAATGATGCTTCTTACTTATATATTTTAAAAATGAAAATTAATAAAGACTAATGTGCTAATACACATGTCAACCATACTTTAGCAAAAATATGATAAGAGAAATTCAAGAGGGCTAGAAATAAGAAAAACAGGCAGACCCAATGGAACAGATGGTGAAGGAGGGGATGGGAGGAGTAAAAATATTAGTGCATGAACAGAGATTAGCTACTTAAGCAATGGTTAAAATTATTGTTGAGTAAGCACTGAACTACAAACTTAGAATTGTCCTTTAAGTTAGAAATTATTACCAATAGAGAAATGCGAGGAGCTGAAACTAAGCCAGCTATGACAACCCAAAAGTTGCAGATCAAGAGTGCAAACATATCCCACTGCCATAATCAAGGCCCCGCTTCTCTCCTGTAACTCTCTTTTCATAAAAGGCAAAAATAATTATGAGAAAATAAATGGCCTCTCTAGTTTCAAAAGTCTATCTCAACCAGTAAACTATTGTACCAGTTTCCAGATGATTGAGAAGCCACCTCTGGAACAACATATTGTTTCTTACTATACAGTACTGTAGATAAACACTGGTTGGGAAGGATTCAGTATGATGACATAGCTGGGCGTACATTTTAAGTCTACCAAATAGAGATGTACACATGAGTGTACTACTTAAACACACTGACCTTCACTAAATTCCCCTTTAAAATGAAGAAAATTATAGCTATCAAGTAAGTTTGTTCTTGAAATCTTGAGATAATGGATATAAATTTCATAGGTCAGTACTTGTGTACACAAAGCACTAAAAATAGATTTGTATATAGTAGGCATTAAAACAATAAAAATAAAAGGTAAAACTGGAGAAGGGTACACATTTTGGTGTACATTCTGTTAAGAAAACTCTTCCCCAGATATTTTCCGCTCAGTTTCTACAAGTGTACAAGTGTGACTGAGTGGAAAAATACTACTTTGGGAGGGATAAACACATGATAGGATCATACATGATGAAATCGCCTGTTCTGAGCTCAAGGGGAAAATCAACGATGGAAAGGGCAATTTATTTTTTTTTTCTAGCCTGCAAAAAAAGCTATCCCTCAAGTTGAAGCAGGGCATCAATTTTGTTGATTATGTATTAACTGACCATTGGGAAAACTAGTTAATCTTGGGACTTAATCATTTAGGTTCACAAAGACATCATTCATTTCAACAAAGAAAATAGGAAATGGGATTTTTTTATTGAATACATCTTTTGTAGTATTTATAAAACATCAAGAACTGGTGAAAATAAGCTTTAAGACATCAATAGTCTTGATGTTATTCATGATTTTATTTGAAAATTCGTTCTCATATTGATATAAATTTATCATAAATAAAAATTACTGAATCTATTTGGTTTCCCATTTTTATTAAATACGTATTTTTTTATTTTCATATAAAATAAATTATAAGGATTAATTTATAGTTAAAATGAGAACCTTTTTTTATAATATTATCCTTAAGTGGGTTTAAAATGAAAACCTACTCAATAATAACCTGTTCTTAAAATACAATGACAAATACCTATAAGCAATATCTAATTAAAATAAATTTGATATACTATTTAAAAATAGGATAAAAATGTTGTGGCTTAATTTCAGTGTTAATAGAATATCTATTTACATTGAAGACCTTTTACCAGTGTGAAAACAAAATAAAATGTTAAAGGTGCAACCTGTGCCCTCTTCCAGTTTTATTTATATACAACACCAATTCTTTGGGTTGATAAGGTTCAGTAGCTTTGACTCCAAATATTTACACGTGGATAAACTGATAATGGAATAAGCAAGGAGCATCCCCATGTGATTTCTCTAGAAACAGTACAATATTGTGTGGGAAGGTTCAGGGCATTTTCACTTTAGAAAGGGTCACCTTAAAGTTTCCTGAGAACTTGGTTTCGATTTTTTTAAAAATTGACTATTACTTTTTTAAAGATCAGTTTAAGAGAGTGAGAGTCTATTCTATACAAAGTGCTAGAAACTCCAGGAGTGACTTGAAAATGCTCTAATGCCTTAACTCTACTTCATTATTCTGAATGCTCCTAATCAGAATAATTACTGGTGGAAAGTAAACGCATGTTCAATTTTCTATGATCTTGTCCAATCCTAAATCCTATTCTTAGTGATTATCATTGCTTGGGCTAATATTTCACAGGGTGGGTACTGGATAACCAAATTTATTCTCCTCTTAAAACTTCTTAAATTGGGAAGCATGACAGAAAAGAAAACAAAAAAATAAATAAAAAACAACTTGTCAGAAGAAGTGTAATGATGAGTTTTATATGTCAACCTGAATTGGCTATGATACTCTGTTACTTAATCAAGGAGCGTTAATCTAGGTATTTCTGTAAAGGTATTTCATAGATGTGGTTCACATCTGCATCTCTTAAATATAGGTGATTACCTTCAGTGACATGGGGTGAGCCTCATCCAATCAAATGATGGTCTGAAGAGCAAAACCGAAGTTTTCAGGGAAGAAATTCTGTTTCAAGACCACAGCATCAGCTCCTGAATGAGTTTCCAGTTTGTCAGTCTGCCTCACAAATTTTAAAATCCCCAACTCCTGTAATTATTAAACATTTCCTTAAAATAAATTTCTCTTGATAGATGATAGATAAAACAGATGAAAAATGATTTGAGAGAGAGAGAAAGAGATTGTACATAGTTACAGAGATTTAGGTAGAGCTATAGATAAAAATATAGTATAGATATCCTATTGATTCTGTTTCTCTGCAGACCCCCAACTACGGATAAAGTACTCTACTAATTTTTAAGTTCATATAATGTGCCAGCAAACTTACTTCTTAAATTTATCTTTAAAATCTTTTAAATGAGGCAGTTATTATTCAAGATAATTTTCTAGATCTCTTAAATGTTCATTTTCCTGAAATAGCTTGTTATTATTTCATGTGTGACATGTCTTCTTTCTCATATTATTAATGTGTTTTTCCTTTTCATTTAATTATTTTCTTGGAACAATATTCATGTACCTGTTTGCATAACAGTCTAAGACTTGTACATAACTCTGATTTTACCAAACTCCTCTGACTTCTGAGTCTCACCAGGACTTTTTCTATGAGAAAATTAAGATATGGAGAAATTAACTAATAACTTGTCACATTTTCACAATAATAGCATAATTTTCTATACCAAGATGGTAGACTTAGCACAATAAAATGAGAATGAACATATGAAAAAAATGAATAAGTATATCAATAGCAATGTTGGTTGTAAGAATAGATGAAATCTGTGACCACACATACTAATTTCCCAAATAGGACAATAACATGGGGTTATATTGAATGATAAACAAGAACAGATGTTCCATAAGAGACCATGTATAGCAGAAATCTGAAGTACATAAGGGAAGTTTTGATGAGAACTGGAAGGTACCAAGAGCAAGAACTGGCTTAATGTTCAATAGAGGAATTAATTACAATAAAATAAGACTTCTTCCTTTCTGTCTCTTCATTTGCTTATATAAAACTTTTAGAATTTTTTCTTTAATTTGGAGCTATAAAACTTTATATCTAATACTTTTCCTTTTATCCTGCTCAACACTCTGTGGGCCTTTACAATATCATGATTTTTATTGGATTTTCAATCATATTAATTTTCTTCTATTACTTTATTTATTCTTTCTCCCCATGATCTGATTTCAATTCTGGATATCCTATTCGGTGGAGGTTAAACAAATTGGAATTTTCCTCAATTCCTCTCATTTCTTCCATCTCCTTATACTTTTTTTGTGTGGGTAATTTTTTTTAAGACTTTATTTTTTAAAGCAGTTTTAGGTTCATGGCAAAATTATAAGGAAGGTTCAGAGATTTCCCACATACTCCCTCCCCAACACATGCATAGCCTCCCACATTATCAACAACCCCCACTAGTGTGATATGTTTGTTCAACTGATGAGTCTACATTTTAAATATCATAATTACCCATAGTTCATAGTTTACCTTACTGTTGTACATTCTGTAGATTTGGACACATTTATAATGACTTATATCCATCATTATGGTATTATACAGAGTATTTTCTGTAGTAGACCTGTGCCCTCTGTTGTTCACAGAATTTTATCATTTTTATGCCAATGGGACCTTTCATTTCTTTCTTTTTTTTTTTTAATTATTTTTTTCAAGGACCTTTCATTTCTAATGTTAGTAACTTGTGTACCTACACTGTCTTTTTTCCTTGGTTTACTTGGCTAGAGTCTTATTGATTTTATTAGTCTTTTCAAAGAATCAAATTTGGTTTAATTGATTTAATTGATTTTCTCTACTGATATCCTGTTTTCAATTCCATTGATTTCTGCATTCTTTCTTTCTTGTTTACTTTGGATTTAATTTGCTCTACTTTTCTAATTTCCTAAGGTAGGAACTTAGATTATTTTATCTTTCTTCTTTTCTAATACAAACAGTCAATGCTACCAATTTCCCTATAAACACTGCTTTTGCTACATCCCATATTATTTGATAAACTGTATTTTCATTTTATTTATTTCAAAATACATTATTAATTTCTCCTGATTTCTTGAGTCATATGTCATTTAGCAATGTGTTGCTTAATTTCCATATATTTGGAGGTCTTCCATTTATCTTTCTGTTATTAATTTCTAAGTTTATTTTATTATGGTCTGAAAGTAGATGTTGTATGATCTATTCTTTTAAATTTATTAAGGTATGGTTTATGGCCCAGATTGTGATCTATCTTCGTTAATGTTACCTTGAGCTTGAAAATGGGTTAGATGAAGTAGTCTGTAGATGTCAACTATATCCAGTTGACTGATGGTGTTTTTGAGCTCACCTATACCCTTACTGATTTCCTGCCTGCTCAATCTGTCCATATCTGATAGAGAATTGTTGAAGTCTCTGCCCATGATAGTAGATTCATCTATTTCTCTTTGACATTCTATCAGTTTTTGCCTCATGCAGTTTGCCACTGTTATTAAATACATATACATTAGGGATTGTTATAACTTCTTGGAATGTCGACCTCTTTATCATTTTTTTAAATTTTTTTATTACATTGAATTAGCATCGTGTTATATTAGTGTCAGGTGTCACAATAATGACTTAATAATTTTTTTCAATAATTCCTTATATAACTCAGTGCTCCCCATGGTAAGTACAGTCACCATCTGTCACTAATGTTACTACCAAGCTTACTGACTACAATCCCTAAGTTCTACTTTTTATCTCTGTGACTTATTCATTTTGTAAATGGAAGTTTGTAACTCTTAATCTCCTCATAATGCCCTTCTTTACCCTATAAATTACCCTCCTTTGAAGTCTCCTCTACATGAAATTAACATATATAGCTACTCTTGCTTTCTTTAGTGTTTGCATGATATATTTTCTTCATCCATTTTCTTTTAATCTATATATGTTTCCTTAGTGGATAGCATATAGTTGAATCTTTTTTTTTTTTTAAATCCACTCTGACCATTACTATTATTTATTGAATTTAGTTAACTGACATTTAAAGTGATTACTGACATACTTGGATTAATACTTACAACATTTGTTGTTATTTTCTATTTATTGTCCTTGTTCTTCATTTTTGTTTTCCTTTTTTCTTTTTAAATTTTAATTGAGCATGTTATATGATTCTGCTATCTCTCTTATAATAGTATATCAGATATATATCTTTTTTGAACTTTTTTTTTTTATTTTAGTGGTTGCCCTGAAATTTGCAATATATATTTACAACTAATCCAATTCCATTTTCAAATAACATTGTAATGCATCACAGGTCGTGTGAGTACCTATAATAACAAATAACAAAATAATCCTAATGCCTTCCTCCTTCATTGTGGTCTTTCATCCCACTTATATGTAAGCTATACAAGCATATATATCTTATACATAATCAAATACAGTATTGACATTTCAAATAAACTATTATCTGTTAGATCAAAGAAGAATAAGAAAAAGAATAATTTTTTTAATCTTGACTTAACTCCTTCTTCAATGATATTTCCTTAAGTACATCCAAATTTTTAATCTATATTATTTCTTTCTCTCTAAGGACTACCTTTTAGCATTTCTTTCTAGGCAGATCTATAGGCAAGCTTTTGTTTGTCCAAGAAAGTCTTTATTTATTGATAGCTGGATATGTTGAACTAGATAAAAGGAACCATGGTAAATAGGCCTTTAGTACTGAGCTGGTGAGGTGCTGGTGGAGGGGAAATTTTCTATAGCCCTATTTTTAGGTCTCAGTCTTTTAGTGAGCCCATACCTCTGGACTACGCACTTTATATGTGTTCCTTAGTTTGTTTTGTTTTGTTTTCCTTCCCCCATAGGTAACACAGGATGGCTAGAGTGGTCTGGAGTTTTTCTTCTGGTCAGTTAGGCCTTTACCAGTTAACTAGTTTCACCTGAGGTAGCTTCTGTTAAGAAGAACAGAGTACTCTGGAATATTCCAAAATGGTTCCTTTTCCCCTCTTCCCACCAGAAGGAATTTTAGTGATGAAGGAATTTTACTAATATTTACTGTGAGAAGCTAGTTGTGCTCCTAAAGGTAAATCTCACAAAATTGTGGACTCTTTCCTATGACTAACTAAATGTGGAATTCAACACTCAGCCTCCTCAATTCACCAATTACAGTTCAGTTTTTCCTACATCAGCACTGGTACCTGCAGTGGTTTCTGTTGTCAAATCTCTGTTTCTATCAGCTGTGACTCCCTGCACTTGAATGGCTATATCTCTACTTTGGGGAGCAGCATTTTCCCTGTGTCACCTCTTATGGATCCTAGAAGAATTATTGATTTTTCAATCTTTGCAGTTTTTTTTTTTTACTTGTGTTAGGATGCAATGATGACTTCTAAGCCTCTTACATGCAGAATTACAGTTTTGTGCTTTTTTCCTTTTTAAATTAAACCTATTTAAGGTATTAACATTTTGGTTTTTGTTTCTATTCTTTCTGTCTTTGCATTTATACATATGTTATGTTTATTATTAGAAATTATGTTTCAAAATTTCAGGTCTATCTTTTTATTTATTAACCTATCTCTTAGATGTCTTATTTACTTACAAAAAAATATGGGCCAATGTACTTTGGAGATTTTTAAAGATATCAATAAATATTACTTTTTATAAATTATCTTCTATTTCTTAAATTAATTGTTATCTATGGCTATTTTTTTTTCCACCTTCCTCCTTTCTTTTAATGTTCTCAGTTTTCTTCAACTATGTGCAGTTCTCTGGTTAGTCTCATCCTATATTATGAATGGGTATCTATCATAATTAGTGTATACAACTGGGTATCCCTAGCTGGTGTGTAAGTGTAGGTCTCTCTTCATGCTTTCTGGCTATAGGATTGTTGACCTAGGCTCTTAGAATATTGTGGCTCTTTTAACTGTCAGCCCTCACTTTGAGGTTTACAAACTGAACAAGCAGAAAGGACAGATCCTTTCAAGTCTAAATTTTGTATTGTTTACTGTTGGGGCTGATTTGCACTTAACTGTAACTCTGTTCTGGACATACCTGTTTTCTGAAGGGTCACTTTTCTGTTTTAAGTCTGGCTTTTCCTCAGTCTCTACGCTGGTTCTTTCCTTCTGAGGTCAGCACGGACACTGTCATTCAAGCAGAACTCTCAGTCTTTAGAGTATAGGTTTCAGGAAATACCTAATGAATAAACACTACCATTGCAAGTGACTTGATAACAGAGGTTCATGTCAGATCAGCCCAGTTCTTTTGTTTTCTTTCTGTAGATAGTCACATAATTACTTACCATAATTACTAACTCAATATCCACTCCCATTTATATATTTATTTTCCTTAAATTTAGAATTTTCCAGGGCTCTGTGGGGGAAAAATATGAAGCTCTGGAGTAAGTAGCTAAATAAATTATTTTTTCCCCTTTCTGGTTTAGAGAGATACCGACTGATTTGGATGCAGAGTGAACTACTGATTAGGGAAAAAAAAAAGACAATTTGATTCACAGAATTCTGTTTAGACTCAGAAATCAGAGGAGGCTGATACAAAGAGACGCAGGTACAGATCCTGGACAGTTATAAAAGGAGGTGCATGAAATGAATGCCTATTTCCTAAAGAATCAACATCCCCGATCCCCGCAAAACACCAGAAACATAGAGAGAAAAGGAATAATGTACCAACAGAATAACTAAATCAAGAAAAAAGTCCTCATTAATAATCTGAGAGAGATAGGGGCACCTACATGGCTCAGTAGTTAAGTGTGTGCCTTTGGCTTAGGTCATACCACGGTCCTAGGATCTCGCCCCACAACGGACTCCCTGCTTAGCAAGGAGCTTGCTTCTCCCTCTCCCACTTCCCCTGTTTGTATTCCCTCTTTTGCTGTCTCTTTGTCAAATAAATAAATAAAATCTTAAAAAAAAACCACAAACACAAAACGGAGAGAGAAGACATTTTACAAATAACAATGTATTTTGGGGAAAAAAAGAGCAATAAGAGAAGAACATGCTCTTAAATGTTTATGTGTAACTCCTACATTTAAAAAAGTTTTAAAGATAAGCTTAAGGTGTTCTCCTAAGAGTAGAACCAAAAGGAAATGAATATAGACAAAGAAAGAAAGAAAAATTAAAATATTAGTCTCAATCCAGGAAGTTCGATTTCCTATTAGTGGGGGTTCAAAAGTTAAAAAAGAAAAAAAAGGAAAATAAAAGAGGGCAAACAATCAAGGTATTTATATAGGAAGATTTCACAAAAAGTAAAATCCACAGGCCTTTAAAGAGTAGTACATTTAATAAAAATGACTTCCTCCCAACTAGGCACATCATCATAAAATTTTTACCACCACGGATAAAAGTTTTCAGAAAAAAGAAATTAATATGTAAAGGATTAACAGTCAGAATGGCACTACACTTCTCAACAGCAACCCAGGAGGCTAGAATAAGGGAGATAAAAACTTCAATATTCTAAGGGACAATAATTTTCCACCTAGAATTCTAGGTAAGCCAACTAATCAATTAAGTATAAAGGCATAAAAATACATAAGAAATATAGGGAGTTATAAAATTGTTCTACCATGTACTCTATTATGGGAGTTCTTAACACACTATAAATGACATGAGCATATGCTAAGAAAGAAGGAAGTCTAATAACAACAAGCGGTGGATTCAACACAGTAATAGAAACATGGCACTCTGTAGTAGATTTGGGGAGCAAACCAGATAAAAGTAGAAGGAATGCCAGTCGTAGAACTAAGGTCTCTGACGAAAAAAGCAGGACACTCAATAAAATACCTTGTATAAGCACATTAAAAACAAATAAACAAAAAAAAGAACTTGTATAGGCATTAAGGATATGTGAATTTCAAAATATGTAATACAAAATGAAGAAAATAATACAATAAAATAATATAATAAAAAAATAATACAATAAAATAAAAAAGAAATGCAATCATAATATACTAACTTACTCTGCAGAGAACAAAATGAAATTGAAAGGATGTAAATATCCATTACTAATTGAACTAAAAATAGTGATAGTACTATACAAAGAAGAGAGGGGAAGAGGAAATGAAAATTTGGTTAAGTACACTAAAATTCACTATTATCATAATAGAAAGTCATATGAACATATTGTATTAATGAATCATATATATATACACACACAATACAAGATATATATATATATATATATATATATATATATATATATATATGGTACAGAACCTATACACAAAATTATACATATACTATATATGTACATATTCTTGATTTTAAGCTAAACTCTGCCTTATCTTAGTTATGTGACCTTAAAGCAAATTGAATAAATATCTAACCTTCATTGTCTTCACTGTAAAGTGAAAATATATATAGAATCTACTTCAGAGGGTTGAAATAAATTTGATGTAATAAATGAAAATATTTGCATACTGCCTAACATGAATTCTCAATAAACATTAACTCCTAATCAGTAGTAGTTTTATAAAATTTTCCTTGATTTTCATACTATGTTCATCTAAATGTGTTTGTTTCTATCATAAACATTTACTCAAACAAGTCAAGTAAATCAAAATTATTTACTCAGGATTATATAATTTGTCACCATTTAAGCTCATATTTCGATATGCATTTATCTGACTTTAAATTCATACCTTTAATGTTACACTTTCTTAGGATTTAATAAAGTTTAAGCATGTAAGACAAATCACAGATCTTTCTGAGCAAATGATTTTGTTTCAGACTAAAAATGATCATAAACATATATGAAAACCTAATTTGTGAGGAGAGAGAAGTTAAGCTTTCTCAGGATTTCTCCATCCAGTGTAAATATTGTGTTATTATGACATAGTATTCTTGAATATGCATAATAAGATTATATAACTTTCAATCCACTACTGAAAATATTCTGTAAATAAAACTCAATAAAACTCAGTGATTCTAAATTTTCCCCTGGATCTTTACAAGATGCTAAAATGTCCTGTTATCCAGAAAGAGACAAAAACAGAGTGCCTAATATAATCCTTTTAAATAAAATTTTTTTTTTAATTTTATTCTAAACAGGAAAAATCAACTTTGTTGGCAATGGAGAAAATAAAATATTAAGAAAGTAGGGTCAGGGGCGCCTGGGTGGCTCAGTGGATTAAGCCGCTGCCTTCGGCTCAGGTCATGATCTCAGGGTCCTGGGATCGAGCCCCGCATCGGGTTCTCTGCTCCGCAGCGAGCCTGCTTCCTCCTCTCTCTCTGCCTGCCTCTCTACCTACTTGTGATCTCTCTCTCTGTCAAATAAATAAATAAAATCTTAAAAAAAAAAAAAAAAAAGAAAAGAAAGTAGGGTCAGTAGCTGATACTGCCCAATGTGTTTACATATCATTGGACTTTGATGTAATAAGATGTTTTCTTTTTCAATACACTAGTTCAATGCTGCGGAAAAAAACTATCAGTATGAAAAAGAAAAATAATTCTGTTAAATTAACGTTATTCAGATTCATAGATTATGTTGCCATCCAATTTTGTATAGAGCAAAATTTAGGTGAAACTTTGGTAACAAAAGTTCACTTAGGTCAAGCTACTCTTTCCTATTTGATCAAATTCTTTCCTAAAACTGTTGGAGAAGAGAAGCACTTTTAATAAAAACGATATAAGCTGATACCCTCAAAACCTTCAAGTCAAGCTGCTAAAATTGCATGATTTCATCCTAAACTCACTACAGAAGAATGGCTCAAGATATAGTTATTCAAAAATACAAATTGCCTTAAAAATAATAACTAACTAAAGTTTTAGGTGCAGATATGCAAAAGTTCTAGTAGACATCATGATGAACAATCAATAAGCAAAACATTCTAACATGCCTCTTAGTCCTGAATTCCATTCCTTTCCCCTTACTAGGATAACTGCTACTCACATTTACTGAAACCAAATCTCTCCTTCAAGTTCCAGTTAAAATTCCAGTGCCCTCTCTGAATAAGCCAATCTAATAAACTCCCTCCTTTGAGCACCTTTGGTTCTTACTGTCTTTATTACTTGGACATTTTAGATTTTCTGCCTTAGGTAGCTGTTTCTGTGTTCTCTTTTGTCTCTAATTAAGGGCTTATACTCTGACAAGACCAGACCTGGCTACACATTATTGCAAGGCTCACTATTACCCCCATACCCCCACAGAGAAACACATATTATTAACCAGAAAATCACACAAATAATTAGCTCTTAATATTTTTCTTTGAAGAACATAATCTAACTATGTTTTAATTAATAAACTTCATATTTGTTTATCAACATGACAAAACTATGTAGGGATGAAGGGAAATGAAGTGGAGTTTTGAGAGATTCTCCTTTCTTTAAATAAAAATCACACCTTCTAGGAGAAGTAGCAATAAACAAACAAATAAACAAACAACCTCTTTGATTCCTATTTCAATGTTGACTGTGTATGATACGAATTTTTAAAACTGAGAAAGTATGAACAGAACAATTTTGTATATTCAAGGAATTTCTTTCTCCTAGATATGGAATGAATAGCATCAGATTTAGAGTATCTTGGACATAGAGTGATGTCCCTTTCTGGGAAGGAATAGAAATGTTGAGGAATAAATACAGGGAACTTAGCACAGCTCCACTAACATCCCTTCACTTAGAGGCATGGGACAGAAGGCATTCATATATCAAATCAAAAGGAACGAATCAAAAGAAACAAATAGATTCATCAGCAACTCCAGCAAGAGAGTCAGATTCAAGCAGCTACACTCTTTAGATCATCTAAGATAGAAATTGCTCCTGGTTAAATAATTTTCAGACACAACCGTAACAGTCAAAAAGTAAACACACTGCTAAATCTGTTTTTTAAGAATGACTACCATGCTTACATGCACAGTGAAAATAGTCACCTACCAAAGTAAGAAAGCCATGCCAAACACAGTGAAGAAAAACCCAGGAGAGAAGACACTTTCTAGTCAAATTACATTGAGCTTTAGCCACCTTACCTTTATCTTCAAGCAGAATATATGAAATAGATCAGTCAACTATAGAAACCTGAATATTCTTCCTTTTCATTTGTCTGTATCTGAAAGATATAAACAGAATTCATTTCAAATATGAATACCAGAAGATCAAAATAAATTAAATAACAAGAAAAAAGAATTCTTGAGCTACATGAAAACTCTGTATTTTAAAAGAAAGAAAACCATTCTGAAAGACAATTGTAAACAATGCTATTATAAGAAAGAACATTTAGAAATATTTTATTTAAGTTCTTGAAACAACTCAGTAAAACTTATGCAAGACTAATGAGCTTCTGATTAGGAAACAGAAAAGACAATATGATTTTATGACTGCATAAATAAAAACCACAAAGGAGATGAGATCATCAGATTGGACATTAAAGAAAATCAGATTAATAAAATAAATAACAGTCTTAAGGAATTATCTCAGAAACCAAAGAGGAAAAAAGTAGAATACTGATTAAGATGATCCAACCCAGAGGGAGGGAACAAAACTGACAGGTTATAAAAAGGTAGATCAATATTTCTAAATTAATAATTAAAAATACTTCTGTATTAAAGGATTGAATTTATGTATAAGAAAAATTCAAAGAGGTCAACATTAGTTAAAAGATACCAGAACACAGTCATGCCTTTGTGAAAGAGTTTCATGTTTAAAGGAGTTAAAAAATACTCTATACACTTCTAGGGGGAAAAAAAAAAATTAGTACCTACGAAAAGGGGAAGTAGCTGCCTGACTTTAAACTCTTGAAAGTAAGATTGCCAAAAGATAATAAAGATTGTAAAACAAGATTTCTAGATAGAGCCAATCTGATTTTTATGCAGAAAGGCAAAAACAATTTAAATTGGGGAGGGGAGGCGAACCATAAGAGACTATGGACTCTGAAAATTTTAAAAGTTGTTCTTAGATAAACATCTCATAAAATATGCCATCTACATTTTGTTTAGAAAAAAACAAGTACTCAGTGACACTCCAAATAACTGAGAGATTATTCAAATCCTAAAAATCCTGGAATGGGACTTTTTATAATAAAAGAACCAGTAATATACAATGTATCCAATAAAACATAGATGGAAATACTTTAATAAGATAATAAAACTTTATCCAAGTATCAAAAATAACTATTATAGAAATTTCACTTGAAATAATATTAACATTGATGATATCAAGTTATAATTCTGTTTATTTAATCAAAACCTCAATAGAGAGTAAAAGAGAACCAAACTGCTGTACCTATAGAAAACAGAATATAGACTTAAAATATGACACCAAACCAAGATACTGACTATAAAATCAAATAAAAGATATTTAAGATGTGGAAAAATGATCAAAATAAATAAGGAGCAACATCAACTTCTCAACTGGTACAAACACATAATTACCAAATGTAATTATACATACACCAGTACTTACAAAATTTTAGCAGCCATTCCACTTTGAATAGTAGACTATGAGTCTTTAATATTCTTTTTTATACTTTTGCATGTATCAAATTTCCAAATACATAGACCTTTTATAATCTGTAGTTTTAATAAATACAGATAAGATCAAACTTTACACATGTGATTAATTTTTTTTCAGTCTTTAATAGGTAGAAATTAAATTACTACTTATTCTAATGGATTTTTTTTAAATGACTTTGTAAGATATTGTCTCAACTGGGCCCAAGTAGTTGTTGGCCTGGTGGAGCCTGGTCTTACACACTGATATACATTTGAATTAGTGAATATGCTGGAGAGGTTTTAGTTGTGTTTGTCTGCTTCGCTTAGTTTAAAAAGTAGGAAATTAAGCACAAGGGGCAAATAAAAATGGCCAAAGAAATAAAGAATGAAAGATACTGTGCTGGCTCATGGGAGAAAGGGGTACAGGTAGGATCCTATGTTTGTTTTGAAGCTTGTGAGATTCAGCATAAAGAGCCAGAGAACAAAAATACACTATGGAATAGAAGAGAAAGACTACATCTTTGCTAATTCTACCATTGGTTTTGAGGCAGCTTGGACATCATCTTAAGGCTTTGGGACCACAGCCAGAGGATTGCTGTGACAAGTGCAAAAACAGGAGAGTTAGAAGCTAGCCACAGAACATTTCCATGAATGAAAATAGCAATATGGGATGGGGAAATAGTGTGTAGCAGTTTCTTGTGTGAAAATTAGAACAGAAGAGAAAAACTATTAAGAAAAACTTCTTGATAACTAATCATCAGAATTGTTCATAAGATGTCCTCTGAGACTCCTAAAGGTTCTCCATTTCCTTTTCAATACACTTAGAATAATTAATTGCTGTTCACAAGCAGTGGCCAATGCCTTTCTACTTAATATGACATGTGCCTCCTGCATCAACCTCATTTGTTACTATTCAATACCCACACTTTCTCCAATATAATTGTGCTTGATCTAATGAAAGATTTTTTTTTAATCTTTTTTTTCTCTTGCAATGGCTAGTACTTCTAAATCAGTATTTTTTTTTTAAAAAATATTGGTCTTGTTTTATTCCATCCAGACTTCAACAGAAATGCTTCTAATATTTGTTTCAGTAATTTTTCCAATAAAACATTAGAAAGTTATGTACAAATTTTTTTTTTCATTTTTCAATTGTATTAAAGTAGGAGTCAACTACTGCTCTTTTACTAAGGGTTAAAAATCAAATAGTTTTAAAATTTTGTCATATGTCTTTGTAGTGTATGCTGAGATGGTCATGAATCTTTTCTTTTTTGACCTTTTTATATGGTTATCTATGTGAGAAGATTTTCTATTTTTTAGCTATCTTTGTATCACTGGAATGATTTCGAAGAAACTCAGTAAGTTCCTAAGACTATATCTATAGAAATGTGAGAAAAATAGGAAGTGGAGATGGGAAATACCAAAGGATATTAAAATAACAAGGAATTGATATATCAACTCAATGACTACTTAAAAAAAGTGAGTTTTACTGATTATCATGACTCATATTCCATAGCCCTCAAAAAACATTTTAGGGACACTTGAAGTGGCCCCTTGACATGAAATTAGACCATCATGCTTATTAAAATAAACTACAGAAATACAAAGAAAGTCTATGAAAGAAGATAATTTTGAATAATTATATACATCTTTAACTTCTGATACTCGGGTTTACAACTTTTGGGTAATTTTCCTTTTCATGGGTAAACCCAGAGACAATATTAAAAGAAGAAAAATTTAATCATCTTTTAATTTGATTGACTCATTTTATACTCTCTCCCCACCCCACTGGCTATTAAGAAAAAAAAGAAAGACATTCAAAACTATTGTGAAATTTTTTACTTGGACAGAATAGACGCATTATAATTTATAAAAGGAAATTTTCTTCCTCCATGAACAATCACATCTCATTGTTCATAACATTGATAATCATGTGTAGTTATGTACAAAAAGCTTGAAAAATACTGCTTTTTGTGTGTTATTTAAAGTGCCAATTTGTCTAGGCTTATTAAAATCAAGGCTAAATCATTTCAATGAGCAGAGTCTTAAAGTCGTAGTGGCACTGTCATAGACCCAAGAATAAATTAAAATGTAAAACTTCAACTTGAGAGAAATTTAAATGATCAAACTAGAGCATTAATGCAGGATAAACCTAATCTTAGCAGTACAGGAATGAGGCTTTACTAGCAAGTCTCTTCCAAGAATCAATAAATGTTAGTGAACAATATTAAGTGATGTGCTTAACAGTCCAACTATTAATACACTTAACCTGGTTTTCTCAAAAGAGGAGGTTTGGCCACCTTGGATAGAAGCAGCCTGATACATTAAAATGTAAATTGTCTCTTTCCAAGATGCTTTTTTTTTAAGTACATAATCCATTAGTATCAAATCTGATTTTTTAAATTAAGACAAATAATTTATTTTGCATATGATACAATTTTAATATGAGAATCTTAATTCCATAAAATCTGGATAGACCATTCAGACTTAAGCAACCTCCTTGTAATAATATCCCCTGGTAGAAAGAATCCTTACTAATGATTAGTTATTTTTATAGAAAGCTTTATAGTATAGAGGCAAGAGTTAAAGGTAACTCTTTTCTGTGACTTTCATTTCATTTCACTTAAAAACAAAATACTGTGGTCTAAAACATTCATATGTACTACATACTTAAAATGCTTTAAGGGAAACTAGTTGTTTCTTATATTCATTTAAATTTTGAAAATTTTATTCATTATGTGCTTTTACTTTCCATTGCAACTATTAAGACAAGATTTTGTATAGTTCAATTTTTAAGAAATGCTTGTGTTATATATTGTTGATATTTCATGTATTCTGATCTCTGTCTTTCTCATATAAATCTCAAAGAGATTTACAATCTCGTTGAGGTCAGAATATCTATTTGTTCTACCCCACAGGACACACAAAAATTCAACCACAGGTAACAAGGTTTATTCCAGGCAATTATACTGGTTCATCAACTCTCCCTGACTCACTAAGGTTGTTGTATTTGTCTACCTGGCTTTAATGATCCTTCTGTCTATATTTAGTTTAATTTCTACTTTTGGCTACTTTTTTGTGTCATCTCTATTTTGCTAAATGGACTTTAATTGTACACTTAAGTCTTGGTTCTAACTCATTCCACACTCTATATACCATCTGTAATCCATATGGTGAAGTTTTCTTTCTCAGTCTCAGAGCTTGATCATAACCAGCCCATTACTGGTTGTAATGGTTAATCCATTACTCAGCACCCAGGAGACAGGGAGTCAGATTCAGTTATTCACAATGGGTGATATAATAATAACTATTGTTCACTTATTAATCATTGCTCTTGAGAAAACATATTTAAAAGGTGGCAAAATTAAGACACACACACACACACACACACACTTACCCCAAATATTTTACATACTCAGCTATTCTAGATCTTAATTAAAACACAGTAACCTATATACCTCACCATGGGTTAGATAAGTAATACAGATTACTTTTTATCATCAAGCCTGGTAGCATAATTTATTGTGGTACCCATTATAGAAATGGACAAAGCAAGTTAAGGGATAAACATACTGATTGAATTATAAAGTGAACATTAAGCTCAAGTAGAAGTAAAGTCATTCACCAATTCTGTATTATATAAAATAAATCATTTAAATTATCTTAATTATTTAATTATTTTATTAATTTTTAAAGTTATTATTTATTATCAAACTAATTATTTTAAATTAATTTTCAACAAGTAATTATTTCACACCATGTATATGTTAAGTACTGTTGTAGCAATGAACAAAACAGAAAAACCCATGTTTCCATGAAACATTTTAGTGGTAGAAAATAAGTTACGAAACAAAATTTAAACAAAATGTAAAACAATATATCAGTTGTTGATTTTGTAAGTATAGTACAGAAAAGTAAAGAGGACAGAGGATGTTTTGAAGAAAAAGACTTTGCAGGGAGTGAAAGTTGAGTAATGACCTAAAGCATATGAGGGAGTGAGCAATGAATTACATAGAAAAATTTCATTCCAGACATAGGGAATAGTAAATGCAAAAGCATATGAGAGAAATATATCTGTTGTATTTAAGGAATGGAAAGGTAGCCACTGTGGCTAGTATAGAGCAAATTAGTGAGAAGGAAATAGGAGATAAAATCAGAGAATCAGGGTGGCAAATTATTTTGATTTCTGTATTCAATTTAAAGGAATTTATTTCTTACTCTTAATAAACTAGAAGCCTGGGTGGGACTGGGCAGAGAAGTGACATGGTCTAACTTACATTTTTAATAAGACCACCTTGGCTGCTATGTTTGGAAGAGTCTGAAGAGTGTGGGGTAAGGGCTAGAAAAGAAATGTCAGTTAACAGGTTGTTTCATTAATCCTAGTTTGAAAATGATATCAGCTTACATAATAGTCTTCACAGTAATAGCAGTGTAAGACAGTAAGGTTTTGTAAACATTAAACTGTGTAGCAGATAAGGTTTACAAATATATTTGTGAAGGAAAGAAGTTAAGGATTATTCCAAGATTTTGAACCAAGTAACTAAATAGAAAAACTGTGGGAGGAAAAGGTCTGGGGGAGATTAGGAGCTCAGTATTCAATACTGGGTTTGAGATGTCTATTAGACATCTAAGGAGAGACATCCAGTAAGTTAATTGATATAAATGTTGGAAATTGAGGATGCAGATAGTACATTTGGGAATAGATAATACGATTGGGAATTGATGGGAATTGATTGGGAATTGATGTAGATCATATATTTGGGATTAAAGTAAAGAAGAGTTCCTTTCATTGAGCCTTATTAAGAGGTTAAAGGATTGAGAAATTTAGCTCATACGTGGAAACTGATGATGCCACACATGTATCAAGAAGATATAAAAATGCTTATTACTCTTAAGAGGCTTTCTGGAGGGGCGCCTGGGTGACTCAGTGGGTTAAGCCTCTGCCTTCGGCTCAGGTCATGATCTCAGAGCCCCGCATCAGGCTCTCTGCTCATTAGGGAGTCTGCTTCCTCCTCTCTCTCTGCCTGCCTCTCTGCCTACTTGTGATCTCTCTCAGTCTGTCAAATAAATAAATAAAAAATCTTTAAAAAAAAAAAAAAAGAGGCTTTCTGGAGACATCAAGGAAATTCCTCCCAAACTGATTAAAAATGGCTTTAGAGGGCAAAGAAGGGGGACTGGCCTGGAGTTTTTATTATTGTTCAGGGTGGTGTCAGACTGAGGATTTCTGTGCACAGTCAGGAAATGTGTGCGGATTAAATCTGCTATCTGATGCTACCAAAGGAGTGAGCACCCAGGTTTTCTTAGAAATTTGCTTAGATGTGTGGGCTGAAGGAGAAGAGGAAAGAATGAATAAGTAAAGCCGAAAAAATGTCTGCAGTGAAATTTAAAAAAAGGTGGGGACTCAGTTCCTTATTTTAGATAACTAGAAAAATATCACCTTAGAGTTAGGAGGTTATCTCAAGAGAAGTAGAAAAAGGATGTTCTGGGAAGAACTGAGTTATCAGTGGGGCCAAATATTGATGGTAAGTCCAGTAAAACAAGTGGTATAAATAACCACTAGATTTAGTATTATGGAGGTCTTTATGTCCTTAGAAACAACAGTCTCACTGGAGTGTTGGGATAAAGTCTTAAAGACCTCTCAAGTAAGAATGATAGAGTAAATATTGAAGGGTGTGAAATTAAGACTTTTTTATAGAAATTCTACCATGAAGAGGAAGGAAAAAAATATATAGGGTGGGAAGAAGAGATAAGAATTAAGTAAAACCAAGAAAAGCTTGTGCTTTTAAGTAATTTTGGTGCCTAATACCACTAAAATTGTCACCTTCACATGAATTTCAAATTGCCCCAGGCAAATAGGCATCAACAATTCGAACTTATTTGGAGTTTCCAGTTCAATACTGCAAACTTAACACATATGTTTAGCTCCCTAATCTTCCCAAATCTCATTTAGGTTCTAAGAATGGCAGGACAACAATTCATCTTTCATTATTATATCATTAATTCTTTTAAGGGATGAGCAAGAATGGAGGAAGACATAGACCAGAACATACTCATTAGCATGTAGAATGGCAGAAAGTCTCTCAGCTTAGTGAATACTGACAACAGTAATAGGCTGTGAGAAACAGTCAGGTTAAGTTAATTAAAAGATGCATTCATAAGACTGAGAATCTCCTACATAGTTGTCCCTTCCATATTATAACATAGAAAGCCATTATGTTGCTCTCCATTCTTCCTTTTCTACAAGGATATTTCTACTCTATAGTCTAAAAAAGCAGTAAGTCTGAGAATGAGTAGGGTACCTGGTATGGCTATTAGATTCCAAAAGTGAAACTCTTTTTTTTTTTTTTCTGTACTAGTATGGACCCCAGAATGTTCATCTATTTCTCATTAAACCTAAAAGTGAGTCTTGCTAAGTCAGAAAGACCTTCCCACATACTCAGTTCACCCAAGTAGGTCTTCCAACTGAGGAAAGGCCTGTAGTGGAAACACAATGCGACATAACCTAGCTACCCATCATAATTCTAATCCTAAATTCACCATCTGCATAAGAACTACCAGGCACCTAAGGAAAATTAATAGTATAAAGAATCAAGTTGAAGAAAGAGAACTTAAGCCAAAGGAAGCAAAACCTTTAAGATATTAATTATAATTAATAAATCTAGAGTTATACATAATGAAAGATTCAAGAACAAGAAACAACTCTAGAAAAATAAAAATAAAATACAATTCTTGAAAAAACTGAATAAAAGTTAAAAAGGCAAAAGTTAAGCAGAAACAATGAAGGAAAAATAATGAAATACACAAAAACTATGAAGTTAACATGTTTTCAGAGTTAAGGGCTCAACATGACATTTAAACACATCCATACGGACATGTAGCTTATGAAATTTTAGGATATCAGAGAAAATAGAAGCTACAAAAACTCTGAGAGGGAAGAAAATCAGCTTATCATATAAAGGTATGAAAATAAGATGATCCTCAGACTTCATCAGTCATATTAGATCTTAGAGAAAAATAGAGCAAAGATTTTACTGTTCAGAGGAAAACTGATTCTACCTAGAATATACAAACTAGAAAGTTATCAAATAAAAAATAAAGGCACTTTCAATTGTTCAAAAATTAACAATAACAATTAAATTCCATTTATTTTTCTGTCTAAGGTGAAATAAGAAAATAGAAAAGTGGGAGAAGACTGTCATAAATAATGAAGCCAATTTACCATAACAAACTTGATAACTATATGAATATGAGAGACAGAACATTGGAGTGATTGAGAGGCTTTAGTTTTCCACTGTCTGCTACACCATTAATTCCATGATCTTTGCCAAGTCATTTCATTTCTGTGTCAGTTTCTTCATTTGCAAAATGAGCAATAATTGAACCAACCTCATAGAGTTTTGTGATAATTAAATGAGTTAATACGTGTGAAATACTTAAGTGTGATTATCTCATTAAAAACGTGAGCACATAATATCAGGTTATACACTGGCCATCAAAAATTGAAGGAAATACAGGTAGAATGCTTTTAATCATATAACGGAATATATGGTTGACACTTAAGCATTGTGGGGGCTAAGGACAAAATCCACATAAAACTTTTTTTTTTTAAAGATTTATTTATTTATTTATTTGACAGAGAGAGATCACAAGTAGGCAGAGAAGCAGGCAGAGAGAGAGAGAGGGAAGCAGGCTCCCTGCTGAGCAGAGAGCCCCATGTGGGACTTGATCCCAGGACCCCGAGATCATGACCTGAGCCGAAGGCAGTGGCTTAACCCACTGAGCCACCCAGGCGCCCCCACATAAAACTTTTGACTCCCCAAAACCTGACTACTAATAGCCTACTGTTCACTGGAAGCCTTACTGATAACATAAACAACAAAATAACACAAATTTTAGATGTTCTATGTATCACATACTGTATGTTTACAGTATATTAAGCTATAGAAAATAAAATGTTATTTAAAAATCACAAGGAAGAGAAAATAAATTTACAGTACTTACTTTACTGAAAATGATCTGAATATAAGTGGACCCACATAGTTCAAACCCATATTGTTCAAGGACCATATTTAAGGGAATTAATACAAGAAGAAAGCATTAAAACTGGAAGTATGTTAAAAACTCAAAAGATTCAGTTACACAATGAAACAGATATTATGATTTATATATGTGTGTAATCTTTTCATAAAGTAGAGAATATGTGAATGGGTAGAAATAGGACTGGGCAAAATCATGTGCTTGACTTATTAGTAATTATATGTTGAATAAAAAACTTTTATCAAGCTTTGTGCTAAAAAAGGCCAAGTCTAGGCCAAGTCTAAGTCTCAGTTCCTCACTGGTAAAATGTGTCTATTGGCACATTGCTGGTAGAAGAGGATGTAAATAGAAGAATGAGCTTCCTTCCTGGTTATAGCAGGCTCTCACCCTACTGTATCTGCTAACACAACTGTCTAGGAGAAAGAAGTTTCTGAGTATAGTAAGAGTCACCTTGTGCTAAGGAGTTTGAGTTGTATCTAGCTGAAGTACCAGATTATGAGCTTGCTGCTGTAGGAGCTGTCACAAATCAGAAAACCAAAGTTTATAGACCTGGCTCTCCCCAGTCTCCATAGAGACAATGCAGCAAAGAATGGGAATTCTCCCCATAGTCAAAAGTTTAAGGCAGAAAATAAGATTTGAAAAATCAGAATGTATTGAGTATTATGTTTTCATTGCTTAGACACTGAACAGAAAATTTATATCTTCATGAATAAATACAGTGTTATCAACATTGAAAATATTAAAGTGGTATAGAAGAACAAATTGGGCAGGTTAAAAGACTAAGGAAGATTTGAGAAACAAGTAAGGATAGAAGTTTCTTTTTACATAATAGGCTAATAACATAAATATTGAATTTTGGTATATCAAGAAATATTAAATCAATAGATGATTTAATATTAAAAAAGCAAGTAAAAAAATTTAAAAAGTGCATAAGAGGGATAGGATGAGTTACACTCCTATTCTTCATAAGAATAAAGTCATCAGACACTGTCAAAGTTGATTAATCAAACTATGGTCATATAACCAGAGACATCAAAATAACATATAAACCAGAAACATCAAAAATAAAATTTAACCTGATTGCTTGTGGAGAGAGGGAAAATGGGGAAAAAAGAGGGATGTGTACGTGTGTGTGTGTGTGTGTGTGTGTGTGCGTGTGTGACAGAGGGAAGAAGAGAATAAGAGGGAATGAAGCAGTCCTTATTACAGTCAATTGGAATTAACATTTCTGTTAAGAATCAGCATTGTTTTGTTGTTTACTCAGGTATATAAAGCCAACTATACAACAGGGACTAGAATCCAAATTACCTGACCATCTTCACCTTTTGAAACTTTAAGGAAAGAGGAATGCATTAACAATGAAGATAGAACATTAAGTATCCAAAGTGCTATTGTTTAAAGAAGTTCGTTGCTACCTTAGTAATCCATACATGGATATGCACAAAACAATCATTGTTAGCCAACAAACTGAATTAATATTATGGGTTGACTCATCAAGAAACAATCCACACTCAAGAAGTGTATTTATAGCACATAATATTTATTTATTTATTTTCTGTTCAGAAGAATAAACCATTAGTGTCAAATCCTCAAGATAGTCTTGAGGTCGAATTGCTAGTTATTGAGCTGTGCTGAATAGTTTCTTCAGCCACAGTTAATAAACTACTTCAGGCATGCTGACTGTTTGAAATGAGCCACACAGTGGTGAAATGAAGATGGAAAAAGACACTTTAGAACAAGATTTGGGGGACTCTGCTAATACACTAAATGACATTATGCACAGTTTCTTGATGAGACCATTTCAACATTTCCTAATTTCCATCACAATTTAACAGTTACAGCAGACCTAGTTTCCTTGAAATTTGTTGTGATCTTAGTAATGAATTAATTCTACCTGCACTAGACAAAGGATTGAAGAACTCATTTTGATTTAAAATAGCTTCAAATCCTATTATGTCTGACTATCAACAATTTTGTCTGCCCAAGAAATCCTTGTGAACTATTTCCACCACCACCCTGCCCCCATAGGATTAAAATTAATGTCAAGGAACAAAATTATCTCTCAACACACCAATTGAAAGTATAATATATAAAATATATAATACATGATTACTATATACATATATATCCTTGGAAGATTTTTTTAAATCATCAGTCTCTCTGGTGAATATCTGATACTGTATAATACTCGTAAGTGTTATATCTACTGTTTTATTAATATTTTAATTTATTCCCACACCATTTGCACTAGAGTAGTTGTAACTTTAACAGTGCACAATATTATCCAATGTTACAATTGCAGCTAAAACAAAATATTATTTCACTAACATAGTACTTTATTTTTATTTTGAAAAAAATATCTTCAATAGTAACTACAGAATTACATGTAGTAACCCTTTAAATTTTCTGTTTAGATAATTTTTAAAAATCATAGAAATGTAACATGAAGTTTACGTATAGGAAGTTGTCATATGGTGCAAACCATTCCATAAAGTCCTCTTATATGTGTTCTTCAGTCTGCATAGTTATTCTACTTAATACTTCTTAAAATTAGATCATATCACCTATATATTTCTGTATATAGAATTATTATATATAGAATTACTATAATTATTGCAAACTTACTCACTTGTCAAATATTGTGACAAATTGCTAGCAGTTTGAAATTAAACAGTTGTATTTGAACAGCACCTTAATATAATCCGTTTTCAAATAACTATTTTTGGACATCCTGTAATGTTAAATGTATTGTTATTAATACAGATTCAGTAATTATATTTCCATGTGCTTTATATCTTATCAGTTTTGCAGTTAGAAGTTTTGTCAAAAACTCCATGACTGGCACAAAGATCAGTGAATCATGACCTATGTATAGTTTAAACTCTCCACTTTTTAACTGATCCAACATAATTTTAAATAATTATGTTTTTTATGTGGTTTATTATGACTTATTCAGCTTGAAATTCTACAATTGAGGTATTCCCTGAGTTCTTGCTAACTCCTGGGAAAGAGCTAGTGAAACAGAATAAAAAAACACAGTAGAAGGATAAATGAAGAGTCAGAATCAAAGTTATTGTAATGCATTCATCTTGTTCCCCAGAGTATCTACAAACATGCCAAATTTGGGACAGTAAAGCATGCCAGCTCACCTAATTCAGCTTGGTTTATCAAACAAATCTTGATATAATATTGTTCTAGGCTATTACATGTCTTCTATTTTTAATTGTCATAAAACATACATAGCATATTTATCATTTTAACTATTTGTAAATATACAATTCAGACATTAAATACATTCACAATGTTTTATAATCACCACACATTCTATAGCCCAAATTTTTCATCATCCCCAACAAAAATTCTGTACTCACCAAACACTAACTCCATTTTTCCTTCCCCCATCCTTGGTAACCTCCATTCTTTTATTTTGTATCTATGAATGTGCCTATTCTGGATACTTCATATAAGTGCAGTCACATAATATGTGCTCTTCTATGTCGGGCTTATTACACTAAATGTGATATTTTAAAGATCCATTCATGTAGCATGAAACAAAATTTAATTCCTTTCTATGTGTGAATACTATTTAATTGAATGTATAATAATGACATTTTTAAAAGATTTATTTATTTGAGAGAGAGAAATACTGAGGCAGAAAGAGAATGCAAGGGATGTACAGAGGGAGAGGGAAGCAAGCAGATTCCCAATGCAGGGCTAGATCCCAGGACCCTGAGATCATGACGTGAGCCGAAATCAAGAGTTACACACTTAACCGACTGAGCCACCCAGGTGCCTTAACAATTACATTTTTAAAGTAAATTTAAAAAGACAAACATGGCATATATAACAAAAAATTTCAATACTTTTATTCTTCTCCTATCCCCCTACCCCCCCATGTTGCTTCTCCATGTCCTCATATCAGGGAGATCATATGAAACAAGATGGGATTGGGAGGGAGACAAACCATAAATGACTCTTAATCTCACAAAACAAACTGGGGGTTGCTGGGGGGAGGTGGGATTGGGAGAGGGGGAGCGGGCTATGGACATTGGGGAGGGGAGGCGAACCATAAGAGACTATGGACTCTGAAAAACAGCCTGAGGGTTTTGAAGGGTCAGGGGTGGGAGGTTGGGGGAACAGGTGGTGGGTGATGGGGAGGGCACGTTTTGCATGGAGCACTGGGTGTTGTGCAAAAAGAATGAATACTGTTACGCTGAAAAAATTAATAAAAAGGGAAAAAAAATTTCAATACTTTTATACTATATTTTGGGTGGCCAAGTGATTTATTATTCATTTTTTTTTTCTGAGAGTAAAAGGGATAACTAATAACAATTAAGCCTGGACAACAGGCTTATACCAGGATTCTCTAAGGCAAACAATAAAAATGGTCATCCTAGGTATCAAGGAACTCATTGCAACAAGCAGCAGAATATAGATAGTTACCTATGGAAAACAAAGTATTTTCTTCATGAAAAACTAGATATGGAATTGCTTTGTGGAATTCCTTGATTTTGATGTATTAAAGGTTTTTAAAATAAAACTAAATTCAAATGGCAAACAGTATCTTTAAAGATAACACTGTTTTCTGAACAAACAAACTGGCTTTGTAGGTTCCTAAGAATTGGTGGGAAACAGAAAACCTTCATTAGCTGGTTAGAGTACTGCAGAGATCGCCATAATTTCACCTGGACACGGTAGAGTCTAGTCATTTTGAAAACCCAATCTCATCCTGTGCTATGGTTACAGAACAAAGAGCCTCTTAAAATCAGTAAATACTCTTCACTCTTCCTCCACTACCATTTTTACCTAAATCTTTTCAATTCTCTTATATATCTTTCAAAATTTTATTCATCATGTCACTTTTCACTAGGAGCCTTCCTTGAATATCACGGGCACTATCTACCTTCATCTAGTCTATTGTGCCTTCTAAAATAGAGTTTCACAAATGCATAAAAGTAAAATAATGGGTTAAGTTCCACCCACAAAAGAAATAGCTCTTTCTTGAGACACACAGGACACCTAACACTCTCCTGACCAATGATCTTCCAAAATTTCAAGGTCATATGGAGCCTAAAAACAATAGAAGAGGTTGCTAAAGTTGGGAAATATTTATCAGAGTATCATAATAACTTTTATCTGCTGCAGATACCTAAAACAATCAAGAGCATGCTGGAGTTTGTCATAGTAATAGCATTGCATTAGGGAAAAATATTATCTTAAGAAAATGATTTTGACTGAAGGACTAGAAGCATAAAACTTCAGAGTTTGAGTCAACCATAAAATTCATCCTTTTTGGAAAGCTACTTTCTTCAATCTTCTTATAATGTACTAATTTACTGGACAATATACTAGAGAGATGATTGTTCTAATTCACCTTAATACCTCCATTAATGGGAACTCATTACCAGTTGAAAAAGCCTCTTCAATTTAGTGTTAATGTGTTCTCAGGGCTAATTTAGAAAACTTCAGTTTCATATATATTTTGTGTGTGAAATATTACTCTATTCCTCAATATTCTTTAAGATTTCATGCTGTCTAAATGAATGCTATCCCATTCATATAGCTAGACCTATTGTACTGAGATAGGATATAATACAAAATAATGAGAGTGTTGACAGGAAGTTAAAAGCTTAGCTTTTACAGATGGGATGTAAAGACCTTACACTATAGCGACAGCGTTAGAAGTGCAGTTGAGAAGTGTAATACTTCTACTTCCTGGAGATCAGATAACCTTGCCCTGAAAAGGAAAGAAATCATAAAATACAAAGTGAAAAGAATCTAAGAAATCTAAGAAGTCATAAAATAAAAAGTAAAAAGAATCTAGGTACTGCTGTAAGGCCCTGAGAAGCATGGGTACTCCCATGTCTAAGTTTTTGTTAGGGGGGAGGGCTGATAATAGAAACTCCAATAATTTCAAGTGATCTCCATCCCTCACTCCTGCTCCCAGTAAAGGATGAAATTTTACAAAACCTAGAGAGCCCATATAGATCAGTCTCCCAAGAAAAAGAACAGTTTTGGAAAGTGTAAAGAATGGATCTGGAGAGACAACAAGAAAATGTCTGATAGAAATGCAACAGGATTTATGGAAGGTCTGAAGGCTCACTTGAGGTTTGTAGCCATCAATTCAAAGACAGACCCATCAGTGAGACCGCATTTTCTTCTCTAACCCCTACAATCAACAGTCTGGATATATTGCAGAAATAGTTCGGAGAATTTAGATTTTGTGAAGTAAGTACAAATGGTAGAGGGGGAAAAAAGGAATATTGGGGTAGAGATACTGATTGTAGTGCTAGATCAGGTTATAAACTAAAAAAGGAAAAATGACAGACCTCTCATTCTGCAAACAACACAGGGTTAATAAATTAGAGAACTATTAGGGCGAAACATTTTAAAATAGGATATAGAATAGGAAAGTAGAAAAGAGTGGCCAGAAATCAGAACATTTGTTACCTGAGATGTCTGAAATTGACACACTTGGTAATTTAGAGTTGCAGAATGAGTATGATAGTATTTTGCTGAAGAGGTATGTTAATGCAATGATTTCAACAATCAAGGTGCTTTCTTCTATTAAACTACATTAATTTTAAAAGGGAGGGGTGTAGATTAGAGGAGAAATTTCTGGTATTATCTTGTCCAGGGGATTCCAAATCCTTGGATAGGTATTGACTTAAAAAAGAAAAAAAGATCCTCACAGGAGTTTTACTATTAAAATGTCAGTCAACTATTTTTTTTACATACTGTTCGTACTGGTTCCATATCATGGAGGCAAAGAAAACGTCAGCACATGCAAGAGTGCAAGGCATATAGTAAGTATTTAATATGTATTTGTTTCATGAGAAAGAGTATTGAAGGAATTAGTATGATTTTTTTTTAAGATTTTATTTATTCGACAAAGAGAGATCACAAGTAGGCAGAGAGGCAGGCAGAGAGAGAGAGAGAGAGAGAGAGAGGAGGAAGCAGGCTCCCCGCCAAGCAGAGAGCCCAGGACCTGGGATCATGACCTGAGCTGATGGCAGAGGCTTTAACCCTCTGAGCCACCCAGGCGCCCCAGGAATTAGTGGAATTTTAAGAACTAATGAAAAAATCATTATGAAAATGATTATTCATTCAGTTATTCTTTGTGTCATAAATAGATGAGGTAGTATATCTGAAAGCTTTTTAGATCTTAAAGCTTCATAATCATTACGTTTCTGTAATTTTGAAGTATTAATATCCATTTAACAACCATTTATAGAAAAATGCTGTAAAGAAGAAGAAAATTTCTAAAATCCTTAATATGAGACATACATCAATTGGGTTCTTTTTTTTTTTTTAAGATTTTATTTATTTATTTGACAGACAGAGATCACAAGTAGGCAGAGAGGCAGGCAGAGAGAGAGAGAGGAAGGGAAGCAGGCTCCCCGCTGAGCAGAGAGCCTGATGTGGGGCTCCATCCCAGGACCCTGGGATCATGACCTGAGCCGAAGGCAGAGGCTTTAACCCACTGAGCCACCCAGGCACCCCTCAATAGGGTTCTTAAGTTGGAATTAACATCTTTCAATTACATAAAGAATGGTTTCGAAAATATAACCTTGTTTTTGACTGGTGAGTACCACTAATCCAGTGCTGTGTTTACCCATTTTTGTCTTCATATGATAAATGATGCTAATTTTATTTCTTTAATCAATTTTATTTCTTATCTAATTTCACTTCTTTCTACTCTCCTTGTTTTATTTATTCATTTGTTTTCTTGCAGGAACAAACACATTTTTTCTCTTCTTACAAAAAAAGAAAGAATAACAGTTCATGTCACTCTCAGGACTGCATGCTTAAGAAGTTCTTCCTTTATGGATGTTTTCATGATTTGCTTCTTATGGGTCTCAGGTTAAATATCTGCTCCACTCCCCATCCTAGACACTATCATAACTCTAGCATATCATTCATTTTTTTTTCTTTAACAAAGCACTTATCAACACTTGAACTTATGTTGCTTCCATGTATAATCCTAATCTCACATCTAACCCTCACTATCAAGTAAGCCCCTTAAGGTCAAGGATTCCGTTTGTCTTTAATCCTGTGTTCCTAACACTTAGAGAAGTATTTAACAAATAGTAGGTTCCCATAGAACACTGGTAGGTTTTCTAACATTAACAAATCTGTAAATCTCTCCTTTTAAGGTTTCTTTAACGGATATCATAGTTAAATAACAGTACTGTATCAGCCAGTCTAGTCCAGATACAAAAATTTCAACAGACAGTTTAACAGAGTTTTTCATATAAAGAATTATACACCATGTCTCAGAGAACTAGAAAGACAAAAAGGAGATACTAAAGTATCACAGAAGGAAGCAATTACCACTTTCATGGCTGGAGAACAAAGAGATAAGGTTGGAATAGGTAGCATTTAGAAACCTGGAGGAAGTGCCCTCTGAATCTGGAACTCAGATCTCTGAGGAACAGATGATGTTAAGATGGGGCTATGTATGAGATGCCACAGCACAAAGTTATGCTTTCCCACAGCATTAAAAGACTGAAAAGTGAAATCAGCTGCAACCACAGGAATCGGTTCTCTGTTGCTCTAAGGATGAAGAAGTACTGTGGTGATGGTGAGAGAAGCAGGAAGCAAACAGAAGTCACAGGTTCTTCTTCCTACACCCTTCTATTTACCTCTACTGAAAGACTCTAATAAGGAACCATGTATCAAAGGAGAAAATTGGTTTGCAAAATTCCAGCCCCATGTCAAAACACAGTACAAAAGTGTCTGTTTGAAGTCAAGAGCCTAAGTTTAATAACCAAAATATTCCCTAAGAATATTTAATTTTTAGTTTACTTGGGTAATCTTCTAATTAACTTTTTAAATTTTAAACATGATTTTAAATACTATATTTGAAATTTATTTTGTTAAATGTTTTGAAATTTATATAATTAAATTGTCTTCCCCAGTTATTTTTCATCCCATCACTATTCACTGAATAATTCTTTCATTATATAAAATTCTTTTTTACACAGTAAATTCTAATGAAGGGAGAGAAACAGTGTGGATAGAGATACACAGATGCTTGGTTTACTTTTTTTAAAAAATTCCTGTTCTATTTTCTGATTTCCTCAAGCCTTTTAACCTTTCAATTTTTTAAAAATATCTATTCAATTATTTGTTAAAGAGAAAGAGAGGGAGAGTGTGAGCTGGGGGAGGAGCACAGGAAGAAAGAGAATCCCAAACAGACTCCCAGTTGAGAGCAGAGCTCAACACAGGGCTCTATCTCACAAACCTGAGATCATGACCTGAGCCAAAACCAAGAGTCAGATGCTCAACTGACTGAGCCACCCAGGTGACCCTGTTCTTTCAATATTTCTATCTCACTAAATGACACTACTTCTATCCCCAAGCCTGGGTGTCCTCTTTGTCTTCATCTTCTGTGCTTTCCTTTCTTGTCTTTCAGGAAATTCTTATCCCCTTTTTAATTTGTTTTCTCATTGCAGCCAGGGTGATTTTTATTGGGGGGAAAAAAAAAGAATCACACTTTCTTCTTACTTGAAATGTTACCATGGTCTTCCTTTGCTCTTTTTTTTTTTTTTTTCCCCTTTTTATTTATTTATTTATTTTTTCAGCGTAACAGTATTCATTCTTTTTGCACAATACCCAGTGCTCCATGCAAAACGTGCCCTCCCCATCACCCACCACCTGTTCCCCCAACCTCCCACCCCTGACCCTTCAAAACCCTCAGGTTGTTTTTCAGAGTCCATAGTCTCTTATGGTTCGCCTCCCCTCCCCAATGTCCATAGCCCGCTCCCCCTCTCCCAATCCCACCTCCCCCCAGCAACCCCCAGTTTGTTTTGTGAGATTAAGAGTCATTTATGGTTTGTCTCCCTCCCAATCCCATCTTGTTTCATTTATTCTTCTCCTATCCCCCTACCCCCCCATGTTGCTTCTCCATGTCCTCATATCAGGGAGATCATATGATAGTTGTCTTTCTCCGATTGACTTATTTCACTAAGCATGATACGCTCTAGTTCCATCCACGTCGTCGCAAATGGCAAGATTTCATTTCTTTTGATGGCTGCATAGTATTCCATTGTGTATATATTCCTTTGCTCTTAAGAGCACATCTTTACCATGTCTAAGTAGGACTAACATCATCTGATATATACTCCCTATCATAGTCTCACCTTTCAATGTACTTCTTTTCACTCACCATATTTTAATTCCACAGGAGTTTTTCCCTGATACTGCTATGTTTCTGCTCCAATCAGAGTCTTAAAACGTTCCTTCTGCCTTGAAGGGGCTATCCACTCCCAACCACTGCAGGTAGGAGCCTCTTCAAATTATTTTCGATTTTACATATTTTATCTCTTTCTTAGGGTAGTTTCTATGAACTCCTTTACTAGGTTACAGTCTTCTATTATATAATAACTTTATAGGCCATATGACTAATTCTTCTGCCGCTCAATAGTAAGTTCTGTAAAGGCAATGTTTTGTTCATATATTTTATCCACGGAGTATTTGCCATAAACTGATTATTCAATAAATATGTGCACAGTAAATTAACAGAGATAATGCCATCTATTATTAGGTATATAATTCAATTATTTGTTTGCTTCGGTTTCCTTCTAGGAGACATTTATAATGCAAATTTTAAAGTTCTGTATATTTTTATTCATTTATTACTAGGCATTTTATATTTTATGTTGCCATATGGAACTATTCAAATTGTATGTTCAAATAAGATGAATTTTTAAAATTTCAACAATGTTTTAATTGAGCTTCTTGGGAGATATTTTTTAAAAATACAATCAGAAATAAACTCACAATTATGTGGTCAATTAATCTGACAAAAAAAGACAAGAATATGCAATTGGAAAAAGACAGTCCTTCAACAAATGGTGTTGGGAAAACTGGATAGCAACATGCAGAAGAATGAAACTGGACCACCTTTTCAAACCATACACAGAGATAAACTCAAAATGGATTAAAGATCTAAATGTGGGACCTGACACCATAAAAATCCTAAGAGAGCACAGACAGTTATTTCTCTGACAGCACAGTCAGTAATTTTTCTGACATTGGAAGTAGCAACATTTTTCATATGTCTCCTGAGACAAGGGAAACAAAAGAAAATTAAACTATTGCAAATACATAAGGTAAAAAGCTTATGTACAGCAAAAAACAAAAGCAAAAATGAAAACAAAAACAAAAAAAACAAAAACAAAATTCAAAAAAACAGCAACAGCCAAAAAAAATGAAATGAGAAGACAACTCAATGAGAAAAGATATTTGCAAATGACATAACCAATAAAGGGTCAGAATCCAGAATATATAAAGAACTTACACACTTCAACACACACATATACACAGACACAGACAACACATCCAATTAAAAAATGAGCAGAAGGGGCACCTGGGTGGCTCAGTGGGTTAAAGCCTCTGCCTTCGGCTCAGGTCGTGATCCCAGGGTCCTGGGATCGAGCCCCGCATCGGGTTCCCTGCTCTGCAGGGAACCTGCTTCCCCTCCTCTCTCTGCCTGCCTCTCTGCCTAATTGTAATCTGTCTGTCAAATAAATAGATAAAATCTTTAAAAAAAAAAAATGAGCAGAAGGCATGAACGGACAATTTCTCCAAAGACAACATACAGATGGCCAGCAGACACATGAAAAGATGCTCAACATCACCCATCCTCATGGAAATGAAAATCAAAACCACAGAGAGATATTACCTCAGACTTGTCAGAATGGCTAAAATCAAACACGAGAAACAGTAAGTGTTGGCAAAGGTGTGGAGAAAAGGAGCCCTCATGCACTCTTGTAGGAATGCAAACTGGGGCAGCCACTGTGAAAAAGAGTATGGAGGTTCCTCAAAAAAATTAAAAAATAGAATTACCACATGATCCAGTAATTCCACTACTGAGTATTTACTCAAAGAATATGAAAACACTAATCTGAAAATATATATGCACCCCAATGTTTACTGAATTATTTACTGTAGCCAAGATATGAAAGCAGCCCAAGTGTCCATCAACAGATGAATGGGTGAAGAAGATGTGGTATCAATACATACAACTGAATATTACCTAGCCATAAAAAAAATGAAATGCTGCCATGTGCAATGACATGGATGGATCTAAAGGGTATAATGCTAAGCAAAATAAGTTGGTCAGAAAAAGACAAATACCATATGATTTCACTCATATGTGTAATTTAAGAAACAAAACAAATGAACAAAGAAAAAGGAGAAGAACCAAAAACACAAAAACCAGACTCAACTATAGAGAACACATTGATGGTTATCAGAGGAGAGGTCAGGGGAGGGGATATGTGAAATAGGTGAAGGGGATTAAAAGTACACTTAGTGTGATAAACACTGAGTAATGTACAGAATCGTGGAATCACTGTATTGTACACCTGAAACTAATATAACACTGTACATTAACTATACTGAAAAAATATTTAAAAAGAATCACTTCTGCAAATACTAATAATACTAATGATAATTTTCCTTTCTTTCAATTATCTATCCTTTAGTCTTTCTTAATTATTATCTAAAACTTCCACAAAAAAATATGTAATGATAGGAGTGATTACGTCATTCTTACATTACATTCAAACACCTTTGAAAATATTTTGGGGTTAAAATAAGAGAAAGAGTAAGTTACACTAATAAGTAGTACAAAGAATGGAACTGTTCAATTTCTACTTTACACTTACCTTTTTAAAAATACTGCCCATGCTAGGTATGTTGTCATTCTACTTCCAAGACAATGTTGTATTTTTTCTCCTTTGAATCCCTTTAAAAAGTTTCTTTTGTGTGTAATAATATGTAGTTTGATTTATTGTTTATCTTATGTTGCCAGAAGTTCCAATAAAGCCCGAAGGACTCCAGACAAGGCTGGTCTGATTTAAATCCTTGCTTCATTTCTTACCAGCTTTGTGACTTAGGATAGTCATCTGAGTTCACTGTGACTCATTTCCTTCTCTGTAAAATAGTATGAGAATAAGATGAGTTAGGATACGTAAAACATTAAAAGATCTTGAAGATTTACAGGGCTATTATTTAGGATCTTATGATTATATAATCACAAACAGAATTATAGAATGTTGGATAGAAAATTACGTGATACAGGAAAATCATTTTTATCATTTAAAACTGAAAATGTATCTTTTTTAAAACTCTTATTCAATCAATAACACTTTAAAATAGCTTAAAGGATTATGAGCTAAAAATAGATATCAAAAGCATTTATTTTAGTGAAATTTCTATGTTATCAAAAGCCTTATAGGTAAAGAAACATTGAGAATGGTTCTGATTTACTTTTAGCAGCTCAAGGACAGGAAGAACACTTAAAATTAATGAAGTGAGAATTTTGAGAATAAGTTTGAAAGATGTGTCCCTTTAATTTCAATAAAAGACTAGCCACAGAAGAGAAAAGGTGGAAAAATCAAAAGGTAATATTTGAGAGGTGCCATCCTAGAAATAGTTCATCCTTCAGGACAATTTGTAAATATGTGGAATATCCTCAAACCCAATCAAGATGACTAGAGTATATTTGCAAGGAAAAAAGCAATCAGCAAACTTTGAAAAAGCTGTAACTTAATCACTATTTGTTATCCCTCATGAAACCTTCTGCTTAGAATTTAGTCCAATGCACATTTATTTATACCAGGCTGGGATTCCAAGATGATGAACATCAGTGTTCCACTCCCTCAGAAAGCAATGGCATAATCCTCATAGTGAATGTATTAAAGTGCCTGTTTGTCTTAAATCTAAGTCTCCCATGTGTTTATCATTGAGAATCAGTCCATGAGTCTGACTGATTAAAATATATAATTGATTTAATATTAGAAGAATCAAGCGAAATGTCTTATTTTATGATATTTAAGTTTAACCTAAGACAAATCATTGGGCTTGTAAAATATTAAATTAACATTAAATATTATGTATATTTGTTATAAGGATATGCTTTTAAAATCAGGTTTACAGGGACATCTGGGTGGCTCAATTGGTTAAGGGTCTATCTTTGGGTCAGGTCATGATCACAGGGTACTGGGATTAAGTCCCACACTGGGCCCCTTGCTCAGCAGGAAGCCTGCTTCTCCCTCCGCCCCTCCCCCTGGCTTGTGTACTCTCTCTCTCTGTGTCTCTGACAAATAAATAAAATCTTAAAAAAAAAAAATCAGATTTACATAAGCCACACATTGTATTGAAATGTGTCTCGCTATTCCTTATATCAATAAGCAAAGTCTGCCAATAAGGGAGCATCCTCTATAATGAGTCTCAGAAGTAAATTTCTGAGAATTTAGGGCTGTAATAATATTATGAGGGTTTGGGTGAATTATGGATAGCATAAAAGATGTTACCTAAGGGATATGTGAGCAGCAGAGTTTTGAAAAAGGAGTGGGATTAGAAATTTTAAAAATATACATATGCTGTCTTCCCCACTCTCCTGTAAAAAGACATTATCGACAAATGTGGTGTGATTCATGATAGAAAAAGGTTTTTAGTTAAGATATCTAAAATCAGGGGCGCCTGGGTGGCTCAGTGGGTTAAAGCCTCTGCCTTCGGCTCAGGTCATGATCCCAGGGTCCTGGGATTGAGCCCCACATTGGGCTCTCTGCTCTGTGGGGAGCCTGCTTCCTCCTCTCTCTCTCTCTCTCTGCCTACTTGTGATTTCTGTCTGTCAAATAAATAAATAAAATCTTTAAAAAAAAAAAGATATCTAAAATCATAAGGGACATTCTAAATCCTTAAAAATAATAGCTATGTAGCTAAAACAGTTGAAATTTTGGAAGATTTGAACAACATAATTTATGAATTGTTCTAATAGATAATCGGTAACACTGCTCTGCTCCCCAAAAGCTGAACATACACATTTGTTTTCCTTTTCAAAAATTTATTTTTTTAAAGATTATTTATCTATTTATTTGACAGACAGAGAGATCACAAGCAGGCAGAGAGGCAGGCAGAGAGAGAGAGAAGGAAGCAGGTTACCCGCCCAGCAGAGAGCCTGATGGGGGGCTCAATCCCACGACCCTGGGATCATGACCTGAGCCGAAGGCAGAGGCTTTAACCCACTGAGCCACCCAGGCACCCGGAAAAATTTTAAAAATAAGTATATTTAATGTCTATGGCATGATATTTTGTTACACATACACATAATGAAATGATTATTACAGTCAAGCTAATTATAACATAACCATCTCCTCACATAGTTATTTTCCTCCTCAGGAGATGAGGTGTGCCTGTGAAGCCAGTCCTTCCAGCAGCAGCTGGAAACGGGGGGGGGGGGGGGGGTTCTAGATGTATGGTCCACTTCCTTCTCTCCTGAAGGAGAACCTGGGAGCTGGAGTGCCCACCCACTCTGCCCTGAGCTGGGGGATGGAGTGTGGCCAATGCCTGCACTCCTGCCGTGCCTTTTCTTACGGTTGTTTTGCTCTCTGTCACTCTCAGGGGACAAGCAAATGTCAAGCCTCGTCAGCTCTCAGAGATAGGTGGTTAGCTGGAGGCTTAGTTCCATCTTTGGGTAAGGGTGCAGAAGGGGTGCGGCAGTTAGTGCCCACAGGCGTTTCAGGTTACCAGGAGACTGGGGATTACCTGCCAGAGACAAGCCAGTTAGGAGCCAGACCTCCGGAGAAAAGCCGGAGAAGATGAGGCACTGGAGGTGCAGTCTAACCCTTCAGGGAGAAGGTGGGAGGTGGGCATTATTATAGGAGCGTGATAGACCCAGACTCGCAGGAGAGCCTGCAGCCCTTTAAAGCTTCTGCTTTGTTCACCGGAGATGGGAGGGACCTGCAAATGCCAGGCCCCAGGAGTTCAGACAGAGGCAACAGAAGCACAAGGAGGCCATCAGGCGGCTGAGGAGACGGGAGGTCTCCGGAAGTATAGTCCAGTTCCTTCCTGGTAGAAGCGAAAGGTTGATGTTCCTTTGTTTTCCTCAGAAGAGCAAGGGGACGGCTGGAGGGAGGTACACCGGAAGTGCCCGTAAGCCTCTCCTACCTCACGTGTCAGTGGCTCCCACCGCGCGCCCCAGAAAAACAGCGGTGGCTGATGATATTACTGAGTTCAAGGTCCCACCAGCCAGAAGCTCGCCGAGGACCCTGCCCACTGCCAAAGGTAGGAGAGTTAAAAGCCGGACCCTCTAGCCCCAATCGGGAGAGCCGGAATTTAGACTCCAAAGCCTGATCTAGACCCTTCCAGGGAGAAGCTGGGAGCTGAGCTTTATGGCGGAGCCTCACTCGGCGCAGAGCGGAGCGGACTAGCCACTGGAAGCGCTCTTGCACCGGTTGAAAGTGGACTCTTCGTTCTCTGTGGTCCCCGAGAGTTAATGAATCTCTGTCAACTCCCAGAAATACATGCGTTAGGGGTCAGTTCTCAGGTGGCAATAGTAAAGGTTGGTGCATTGGTTGCGTGGTCTAAACTTTTCTTCACTCTTCAGGAAAAAGGTGGGAGTTGACTCTTTTTGGATTGTATGGTGCTGTGCCAGGGGTGGAGTTTAGGATGAGTGTGTTTCAGCTCTTCCTACGTGTTCCATTGTGTGTATTTTCACAGCCACTGGGTGTATAGGAGGTTCTTGGCCAGTTTCTGGATTTTTTCATAGAGCCATCCGACACGTATAGCTGCTTATTACTTGCATCCCTCTTTGGGAGGAGGAAGAAATCAGGAACGTTCTATTTCACCATCTTGTTAATGTGAGCCCCCCCCCCATTCTTTTCAGAGATTAATGCAACATTTACCAAAAAATGGTGTTTCCAAGTTGTAAAGAAAGTGCCATTAAATTATAAAATATAAACTCTGCATTATGATTACAACATAAGATTAGTAATTTGCTAACAAACATTCTTAGACCTATAGATATGGAATGTAAAAATGGGTTTATGAAAAGTAGGTGAGTAAACTGCACATGATGTGTGAAGTTTAATGAAGCTAAATAAGAACTTGGAGGGGAATTTATATTCTTAAATTTGTTTTAGAAAAGAGGAAATATTAGGGGCACCTGGGTGGCTCAGTTGGCTAAGTGTCAGACTCTTGGTTTCAGCTGAGGTTATGATGTCAGAGCCCTGAGATCCAGCCCTGTGGGCCTCCTCTCAGAGAGAGTCTTTTTGAGATTCCTTCCCTCACCCTCGCTTTTCCTCCTGCTCAGACTCCTGAAGTGCATCTCTCTCTTTCTCTTAAATAAATAAGTAAAATGTTTAAAAAGAAAATAGGAAATATTAAATATTAATGAGCATTTTCCTAAACATGCTGGGTACATATCATCAATCCAAAGGAACTATAGAAAAAGTGGTGGGGCGCCTGGGTGGCTCAGTGGATTAAGCCGCTGCCTTCGGCTCGGGTCATGATCTCAGGGTCCTGGGATCGAGCCCCGCGTTGGGCTCTCTGCTCCGCAGGGAGCCTGCTTCCTCCTCTCTCTGCCTGCCTCTCTGCCTACTTGTGATCTCTCTCTCTGTCAAATAAATAAAATTTAAAAAAAAAAGTGGTAAAAATTAAAATAATAATACAATTTTTAAAAATAAGATTAATTAACTATCCTTAGGAATAATAATTAAAACAAGAAGCCATTTTAAAAAACTAATAAAATACCTTGGTATAAGAAAATACAAATGAGTAGTACTTAACTAATTTAAAGTTAAATGTAAAAGCAATGTAGGAACACAAAAGATGCTTCACAAACTTGGGCTATTCTAAAATTTTAAATCTTGAAATTCAAAATATTGAAAGTTTTAAATACAGTTAAGTAACTAGAAAAATATTCAACACTTATGAAAATCCTTAGACAAAGACAATCCTTAGACAAAGATAATACAGTTCTTAGAAAAATTAAGGGCAGGGCGCCTGGGTGGCTCAGTGGATTAAAGCCTCTGCCTTCGGCTCAGGTCATGATCCCAGTGTCCTGGGATTGAGCCCTTGCAATGGCTCAAGCAGGGAGCCTGCATCCTCCTCTCTGCCTGCCTCTCTGCCTGCTTGTGATCTCTGTCAAATAAATAAATAAAATCTTTAAAAAAAAAAAAAGAAAAATTAAGGGCATAAACTGAATGTTCACAAAAAGGAAATATAGTTAAAATTAAAAATAAAAACATTACTGTATGATCTATCAGTTTCATTTCTGAGTATATATCTAAAGGAAATGAAATCTGTATCTCAAAGAGATATCTGCACTCCCACGTTCATTGCCAGCATTATTCACAATACGCAATATATGGAAACAATGTCTCTTGAGGAAAGAATGGATAAAGAAAATATGATATATGTATATATATGATATATTTGTGATGATATGAATGAACCTGGAGAGCATAATAATAACTGAAATTAGAGAAAGATAAATACAGTATGATCTCACTTATACGTGCCATCTAAAAAAAGTTGAACTCCTAAAATAGTAGAATGGTGGTTGTCAGGGAATAGGAGTTGTGGGGGGGAAATGGGAAGATGTTGGTTAAAGGGAAAAAAACTTTCAGTTATGAGGAATAAGTTTTATACAGAATGTACAATGTACAGAGTGATGACTGTAGTTAATAATACTGTATTGTATACTTAAAATTTGCTAAAAGTAAATCTAAAGTGTTCTCATCACACACATATACAACAATGGTAACTGTGATGTGATGATGTGTTAATTAACTTGATTGTAGTAATCATTCCATAATGTAAACATATATAAAATTATAATGTTATACAACTTAAATATATACTAGTTTACTCATCAATTATACTTTAGTAAAGCTAGGGTGAAAAAGCCCTCTCAAGCTTGAGAAGCACTGACACAGATTTTAATTGACATTTATTTAAAATTATACTTCACATACTTTGAAATTTTTATTAATTCACTCATGATTCACAAATAAAGATACTATCCAAAAACTAAAACAAAAAATATTTGTTTAAATCAAATTAAATTTAATTTTTGCATATGCAACTAAGTGAAATATATATGATGATAGAAATAAATAGTGATCATGATGGTAACTTTACTTTGAGCATTCTTAAACCTGGAGCAGAAGTTTGATTGAAACAAACATTATTAAATCAATTTAGCAAAATATGTCAAGGATTAAAAAAAATTTAGTAAGATTTATACCAGTAATTCTCTTCCTAGTAATCTATTAAAAAGAAAAAACAAAACACATACGTACACAGAAACTCTTACAATGATTTATCTACAATGGAGTTTAACAAGGCATTGCTTATGATAATAATAAAATAGAAGTAGTTTAAATATCCCCAAATGGAGGACAAGTTAAATATGGTACGTGGATATTATAGTTGACATTTGTGCGGGACTACGTATCATTCATTATTTCTTGTCCCTTTCTCACAGTACCTGGATTTTTCTCCCATTTTATAGCATCTATATGGTTTTTGTAGTGTGGACCCTGACTGGCTTGATTGAAAGATATATATAATGACCAGAAATTAGTAAGGTGAGAGGCAATAGACAGACATAAGCCAGTCAGTTCCCATAATTCCCTCTGGATATAGTGATTGGTTCAGGGTAAATATATCAAGTATTATGTTCAGCTGTATATAACTGAGAACCCCCAAAATAGCAATTTAACCAAGTATCAGTTTATTTGTATCATGGAAAAAGCCTAGAGCCAGGTAGGCTGGGACAGGGCCAGTCAGTGGCTGCATTATTCATCACAGTATTAAGTATGTTCTTTCTCTGTTCGACCATCCATAACAGACAGTGTGTTTCATACTTGTCTTTTCATAGTCCCCAAATGGCAGCTATACAACTAGCACCATGCCAACATTCCAGGAAGAAGAGACAAGGGCAAAGGCAAGATGTTCATTCCAGCAAGTTGTTCACACTTAAAGAACTTCCTTTGGAGCCACCCAACAACTATTATGTGCTATTCAGAGGTTGTATGCTTAGGAAGTCTGGAAAATGCTGTTTTTAGTTTTTTGAGGTATTGTTGATAAACGAGGAAAAGACTAGGTAAGATAGGCAATTAATGATTTCACAAAGGTAGGTATAAAAAATGAGTTAGTCCTAACAGAGTGATGCCTTTGACTTTTCCCATGGTTTAGGGAGAAAGGTTTGCATTTAAGACTTTAAACATTTTTTTTGTGTGAATCAAATAATGCTTGATTAGTATATATCATCAATGTCCTATCATATTATTGTTTTCACTAATTGAGAATAAGATAATAAAATTGAATATTCTGTGAAGATAATTTGTGCTCTTACAGAAATAAGCTACATAAAATTGTCTCTTAAATGACAACCAATGCAAATTATTCTTCATTCCATAAAAAATGTTTGCTTTCAGGGCACCTGGGTGGCTCAGTGGGTTAAGGCCTCTACCTTCAGCTCAGATCATGATCCCAGGGTCCTGGGATCAAGCCCCACATTGGGCTCTCTGCTCAGAAGGGAGCCTGCTTCCCCCTGTCTCTCTGCATGCCTCTCTGCCTACTTGTGATCTGTCTGTCAAATAAATAAGTAAAATCTTTAAAAAAATTGTTTGCTTTATATATATGGATACAGTTTATTTTAGGAAATTAAATATACCTTGACTATATATCTACCCTATCATTCTCTCTCTTATGGTGACACATGGTGATGGGAAGGATAAGGAAGTTGTAACAGGAGATTTGAGTTTGGGCCCAGATCCCGTGTTTACTAATTAGGGGCTCTTAAGCAACTATCTGAATATAATTTCTCCATCTATAAAATGAAAGTAACTAGAGTATATTCAGAGGACTCTTACGGGGATTAAAAGAAAAAATATTTGAGAAGCATTTAAAAAAAATTGTCCAGTTCTGCACACATGTTTTTGAACATTACCCTTTCCTCCCTTTTTATTTTCTGTTTTATTCGCTTGTAAAGCACAATGTTGACTTACTCAGCTTAATTAATGTAATATCATGTAACCTCAGTTTCATACAAAGCTCTACCGTAATGAAATTTTATTTCACTTACACTTTAGAAACACTCTGGTGCCATTTCCTGGGCAGAAACAAGGGGGAAAGCTAGCCCTAGGCATGGGTCTAACAGGCTGGACTTTCACCAAGCATATGGGCAGGCAGTGCTTCAGTGGAGAGATCAAAGCACAGTGAATGGCCTTTCTCTGGATGACTTCCCCAGATGCTTACGGTTTCTTAAAACAGCTGTTTCAATCCAGGCACAGCAGGTTTCCCATTCTGCCCTCTGCAAATTGTGGATTCTTTGCAATATCCCCAATGGATTTTTTTCCCCTTACAAATTGGCCTATAGATTAGGCATGACAATTAGCACTAGCCTATAGACTTAGAAAAAGAAAGAAATTAGTCTGGAACTAAAAGAAAACATGCTGTGCACTAGTAAAACATAAGATATAAATTAAGTCAGAGGATTATAAATGATGGAACTAGAAGGGACCTTTGAGACTCCATAGCCCATTGTCCTAATTTTACAGATGAAGAAGCTGATGATACCATATTTCGTTAGTCTGCTCATGGTCACTATCTCTAAAATTGCTAAATTTGTCAGTGGGAGGGGGGAAACAAAGACAATTTTGCAGATTCATTATGTATATGGCTATATTTTGAATCTAAACATAAAGCAAGCTTTTACATTTATTTAAAACACAGCAATCATTTAATCCTTATAATCTGTAAGAATACTCCCAAATTTAAAAAATATGATTTTTTTTCCCTTTAATATGTTTTAACTCAAATATAGTTTTCATTAGTATTAAGTGCAGGCAGTTTCTTGCTCTCTGGCCAAATCTTTTTTTTTTTTTCCCCTATTTTATTTTATTTTATTTCTTTTCAGTGTTCCAGAATTCATTGTTTATGCACCACACCCCAGTGCTCCATGCAAATCCAGTACATCAAGGCAAAAAGTACTCTATTAAAATATTCATTTATTCATTTGCCATTCATTCATTTATGTAATAATCATACAGTGAATATTTACAAAGTGTCTATTACTGTTTTAGTATTGTCCTGCACATTTAAGATAGAGAAACAGAGAAATGGCTCTTGATCTCTAAAGGAGAAAGTATAGTATAGTTTGTGAGAAAACCAGCCTGGAGCCACCTTGTCTAGGTTTGAATTTTGTCTTCATTACCATCTAGCTAAAAAATAGTCAGCAAGTTACTTAACCTCTGTGCCTTCAGTTTCCTCATCTGTTAACTGTTTATAATAATACTATTATCTACTTCACAAGAGCTTATGAGGATTAAATGATATAATTTATGCATAGTTTTAACATACTCCCTGACAATTATTAATCACTGAATAAGTGTTCATTACATATGACATTAGAAAACTCCTTGTCTAGTGAGAAATATAGAAGATTATACCACTGCTCACAATATGATAAAGTGTGGTCTGAGAAAGATAAAAACATTCATAAGTCCCTGAAAAATATGTCCCTGTTCCTATGGTACTACCAAGATGCAACACCAAATCTATGGTTGGAAGATGAGGTGACTGTTCCCTGAGAAGTTAATGCTTAAGTTGTTTTTATAGATTTTTTTTTCTTTTCAGTTACTTGACAGGGACTTAGGAGAAACAATATAAGGATTCAATATTCCAGGTAGAAGAATGCATTTGGATTTTAAAATGATTGCTCTGCCAGTGGTATGTAAGGTTGCTTGAACTTATCCTGAAGACAGGTGTTATGAAGGTAGACTATTGGGGTACTACAACTGAGGAAATAATGTATGAAGAGTTTGAGAGAGAAGATGTATTTGATAATCATTTAGAAGATGGAATTAGCTAGACTTAGTTGCTGATTGTATATGAAAAGTGGAGGAGGAAGGAATTGTGTAAACTTCTTGAAGTCTTTAAAAAAAAGTGGCTATGGATTAGAGTTCATTTACTGCAATAAGGAAGACCAGGCTTGATGAAATGATGAGACGATGAGTCCGCCTGTGTTTTCCATGAGCAAAACTTTCCAAATGACCTGTAATTCATGAGAGAAAAGGATAGCAAAGCTAGACATGAAGATAAAGATATCTTCGTTGTAAAGTGGCTAGAAATCATATGCATGGATGGGATTATTTATTTAGAAGAGAAAAGAATGCTTGGATCAGGCCCAAGATTAAAAGCCTTGGACTGGGAGTAGTGAGGAGATAAAGCAAGCACTGAAACTGTCAGATATATTTGGGATGAGTTAAGGTAAAAGCAAGAAGTATATTGAAGTACCTAACATTTAATAAACACACACTATAACCTGAGCCATTTATATGTTAAAATATTTAATTCTCAAAAGAGCCTGTGAGGAGCGCCTGGGTGGCTCAGTGGGTTGAAGCCTCTGCCTTCCGCTTGGGTCAGGATCCCAGGGCCCTGGGATCGAGCCCTGCCTTGGGCTCCCTGCTCTGCAGGGACCCTGCTTCCTCCTCTCTCTCTGCCTGCCTCTCTGCCTAGTTGTGACTTCTCTCTGTCAAATAAATTAAAAAAAAAAAAGGAAAAAAGAGCCTGTGATACAGTCATCATCATTTCAATAATGAGAAGGCTGAGGCTCTGCTGCCACAATATTTTTAGTCACACAACTCCTATGTAGCAGGACTGAGGTAACACTTAAGCCAACTTAACATCAGAGCCTTCACGTTTCAGTACCTCATTTTACAACCAAAAAAGCAGGATGAAACAAAACAAAGTAATATCAGACAAGCCAAAAAAAGGAGAAAATTTCATGAACATAGATGTAGAGAAAATAGAAACAAAATATTTTTGAAAAAGTTCCAAGTAAAGAGAATAAGACTATTTATTTTGGTTGGTATTGTTGTTACTATTTTGAAGACAGGAGAAATTTGAAAATACACACACATACACATATATACACGGTTAATGATGCAGCTTTGGAATAACTTTTCATTGACTGAATGATTGAGGTATAAACTTATATGTGTATTGTGAGTTGAAAAAATAATAATAAGTGGAATTTATTACAGTAATATTTTATTTCAGGAATATAATCTTATTTGATGGGAATACATTCTGTGATTATCCAGATTAGAATGAAAGGTAGAACTTGGAAGGGATGGGGGAGCAGACTTTGGCAGTGACTGTGTTTTAAAGCCTAGAGTTTCTTGGTTGGGAGAAATAAAAGGATGGGAAAAGCAAGAGGAAGAGAAAAGGAAAAGCCCTCTGATATAGCCTATGACAAGAAGATTGCGCAGTGTATTATATGAATGCCTCCAAAGGGCATTGGTGCATTCTGTACATGTCTGTAGAACACCAAATATCTTGACCTCAGTGGATTTCTTGTTTTATTAACTGTTAAATGGGTAAACTTAACTCTAGGAATTCAGATGTTAACCTACTATAGGTTCTTTGTGAGAATTTCTTCTCTTTAGTATCTTTTGGTTTATTTTAATTTTTTTCCCTTTGGCTATGTCTTTCAATAATTTCAATATGTTGAACCTCAGTGTACATTGCAGTTAATTTAACCTGCTAAGGATTCATTCACATTTTTTCTTTTAAATATGTATATGATGTCTTTTATTTATTTTGGAAAATTTTCAGACATTATCTCTTAAATAACTTCTCTACCTAAATTTCTAACTTGTAGGACTCTATTAACTGTTTCATCTTCGTATTGTATTATTTTATCTTACCCTCATTTCCAAAATTTTATCTCTGTGCTTTATTCTGAAAGGATTCTTCTGATCTTCCAGTTTACTACTTCACTATGCAGCTATTCAGTTTAATCTATTCATTGAATTCATCTTTATAGTATTTTTCATTTCTGTGAATTGTATTTCATAATTTTATAAATCTCTATTATTTTTAAGGTTTTTGGGTTTTAGTAATCTTTTTTAATCTGATGGAATGGTGATCTTTTTTAGTCTGATGGAATGGTAATCTACTATGGGCCCTTAAAATTCTTGCTAGGCATTTCAAAAAATGAAGTCTCTCAGTGCTCTTTATTTGAGCCATTTCTTGGGCTTGAACCATTTTTTTGTATTTGCAGTGAGCAACCATGGAGAATGAGGGAGCATCTCTTTTTGGACAAAGATCAGACATCCTTTTGGTGAATCTAGTAAGCACTTAATTAACACAACCCACCGTGTATGCAGGCATTCGCCATAGGCACTGTGCCCCTACCTGGATGTGGAGAAGCAGTGTGAACAACTTGCTATGTTCTAGTTACCGCTTTGCCCTAAATAATATTCAGAATCATTCTGCGTTGATATCAGTTATTTTCCCAAAACTATGGAGCTTCTCTACAATGTTTAAATCTTTCTCAGTGAATATTTTTTTCTGAAAATTTAGTTTGTTTTAGAGCTAGTGTAAGATGGAGTTAACTGCAATGGCATGATTATGAATGCTCTATGTAGACCGGTTAGATTAAAATATTTTGCTATCTCATAGAAAAGGTAAGTAAATGAAAGTTGTACTTATATGTGCATACTTTCTAGAGAAGGTAGTTTATTTGGAAGTAAAATAAGTTGAATCTGATTATCTATTGGAACACAGTAAGATAAAGTCATTTTAAAGAGCCCAATGAAGGGGCACCTGGGTGGCTCAGTGGGTTCAAGCCTCTGCCTTCGGCTCAGGTCATGATCCCAGGACCCTGGGATCTAGCCCCGTATAGGGCTCTCTGCTCAGCAGGGTGCCTGCTTCCTCCTCTCTCTGCCTGCCTCTCTGCCTACTTGTAATCTCTGTCTGTCAAATAAATAAAATCTTTAAAAAGAAAAAATCCCAATGAAGAGTATTTTCATACAAATTTATTAAAAAGTTCACATTTCTATAATGTATGGGCTCTGATAATGAGTAAATTGTCTTAAATAAAAAAAACCTAATGAAAGCCCTGGTTATTTTTTTACAATTTTTAAATATAATTTTAATATCAATTTTATAATTAATTTAACTCTAAGAAAAGTCATCAGATACTTAGAATTTGGAAAAGAAATTGTTTTTAGTCAATTATGTTCACTTTGCTTTTTCTGGGAACTTGTCAACCTCACTTTTCTTACTGTAAATTCCTTTATAGCAAGCATAGGTCTTAGCAAACAAATAATAAATGATATTTTTGAAAGAAAATAATTCTGTTTTCGTGGGTAGTCAGGAACAATAAGCTTCACATTACCCCCTGACATAGGTGTATATTCCTTTAAAATTAATACACCAGAGTGATTTGCACTGAATATTTTTTATCGTTTGATACTTTACCTGATGCTTTACAAGGTCTAAAAGCCTCAAAGCTTTGGTTTGAATGGTGCCAAACATGAAGTAGAAAGCACTAAGTTTGATCTGAAACCCACAAAATCAAAAGATTGCTTAGCCAAAAATCCAACATTTTACTGTCTGTAGATTGCAATGGGAATTAAAGTATTGCCTTTTTATTCCTTTCATCCAACATTCTGAAGGACATTTGAGAACTTGACGTATGGCTTTGAGGAAGGGGTTAACCAGCAAAGAATTTAAACATCCATATATTCGTTCAAAGACGTACTAGTGGTACCTCATGTACTTTCATTAAGTGGCATGTCAAGATTATATGGCCAAAGGAGGAGACTTCTTGCAGTCTACGTTTTTCATTGATGTGGATTTAGCAGAATTTCTTTGATATATCATTCATGTATCCCACAAATTTTTTATTATCTAAAGTGGAAGTTGAAGCTATAATTTATATAAGTCCAAAATTACGATCAAGCATTTAAAATGCCCATACAGGAGATGGAGATGATATATAAATATACTAAGACTTTCTTATAAGAGGACAAATTATTTTGAAAATGTGGGATAGAAGAAAGGATTCATTGTGTAAACCATGCAGCTCAGAAATAATTTCACAGTTGCGCCTGGGACAGTGAGCCTATATTTTGACTTATTAAACTCACAGGCCAACATATGTTAATTGTTGAAAAATGATTTTGGGAATACCTCTTAGGAGTATCTCTAGTAATGCCTTGCAAGTCTGACCAAGATAGTAGAAACATTCTCTAGTATCCATTGACACTCTTTTTTATTTTCTTCATCCTTTTCTTTTTCTGCCTTTAGTCAGTTTAAATTGATTTCTTCTCTCCAAAGTTAAAAAAAAAAAATAGTAGGAATAGGGCTGGCAAAAAACAAAGACATTGTCCTAGGGGAAGAAGTATACAAGACAGAGTCAGAACTAAGGATCCAGACTGTAGCTTTATAAGATGCCATCAGAAATCAGCCAGAACCACATAGGTGCATCCATGTGGTACCAGATATGTCAGTGCCCTAAGTTAATAGTGTGAGTATAATTGGTTGAGGGATATATATTCAAATTGCCAGAAGTTGAATCTCAGTACATAACTAAGTGCCTGTGTCTGATACTTGGAATAGAAATTTTTCAAACTTCCTCACAACTATAGTGAATGTAAAGAAGTCCTTTACTTTTCTCTATTTTGCAACAAAATATTTGCATTGAGTTGCTTGCAGTGTGAATTAATGCTAAGTATTCAATATGGAAAGCAGTGTGACATTCATTTTTAAATTTCATGCTTCGTGTCACTTCACCTCTCTCCTTACTAAATTACATTTGGTCACACTTTAACCACACAGGATGATGCAGCAGTGTTATATGTGGAAGAGGGGCAGGTAGGTGGAAAGGTGCAGAAGTGTAGTGCAAAAAAATTAAAATTTTGTTTACAACTATCCAGGAAAAAAAAATAAAGCTGTGGTCTACAGGCCAAAATATTTTGAAAGATAATGAGACTGAGTCTTATAATTCTGTATATATTTATATTCACACTGAGGTTTAATTCATTCATTTTACTTCATTCATGTGCAGTCATTAAAATATCTCTTATATATTTTGTTGTGATGACGTTACTTATGAGATTTATATATTAAAAGTTTAGAATTTTTTATATTATCATTACTTTGTACAATAAAAAATGTTATATTCTGAAAGATCTGAAAAAGATAGGGAAAACATTCTGCAAGATCTTAAAGAGAAAAGTAGAAGTTAAATGGTAGCTTATACTGAATCCTTAACTAAAATTGTTTCAATAATTACTCAGTACCGGGGCACCTGGGTGGCTCAGTGGATTAAGCTGCTGCCTTCGGCTCAGGTCATGATCTCAGGGTCCTGGGATCGAGTCCCACATCGGGCTCTCTGCTCAGCGGGGAGCCTGCTTCCCTCTCTCTCTCTGCCTGCCTCTTTGCCTACTTGTGATCTCTCTCTGTCAAATAAATAAATAAAATCTTAAAAAAAAAAAAAAAAAAAAAAATAATTACTCAGTACCTGCTATGAATAAGACACTCCTTAACACCCTACAATGTAAGTATTGTAGTCTTCATTTTATAGATAAGAAAACTGAGTCTCAGAGAGAAGCCTTTGTTTTAAGCCTACACTAGCAGTACATCAAAATCTGGGATTTTTATCCAAACGTAACCTGTCTTGGAGTCTCATGCCTTTTACTCTATATCCCACATTTTCCCGCTATAACTGTTTCTTACTTTTAATTAGCTTAATATAAATGGCAGAGATATAAAGAGCTAAGTATAATAAAGTTAGGATGAAGTAAGAACTAAACAAGATGTGATACTCTTGCTGTACTGATGAGAAAATGATTAAAAATATTAATTAGGTCAAATAAGATTTGCTGGAGGAAAATGTTCTTCTTTAATCAAAGTTCTTTAACAAAAACAGTAGATATACAATTAAGTATAGTATACATACAGTTATGTTTTAAGTGTAGACACATAAATAACCACAGACTACATAAAAAGTCTATTTTCTGTAAGCAATAGGAGCAGAATCTATAGGCCACATCTGCTTTGATTCAAAATCCAACGTTTGCTACTTCCCTACTGCATGGTATTACAAAACCAGTTTCTTCATCTATAAAGTATGCTGTATAGTACCTACTTTGTGTTTTTATGAGGCTTAAATGTGATAATCCATATAAAGCTAGCACAGTGCCTGGAAAATAACTAAAGAATCCCATAAATAGTTACACATCGATCATTTGTGATAGGCATCTGGTATGGAGTTTACAAGCAGAGACTGGGAGAAGAGATGAAGAAGATACCCTGGGTGGGTGAATAGTGTTGCAAGTGAATAGAGTCCTTAATAAAGCAATTTGCTTGGGGATAATGGTTGGTATGACCAAGAGGCTAAATGCAAGGTCATGGGAAGGTCATGGGAAGGAGCAGGAGATGATGCTAAAATTCACTTTAGCTTTTTTGGAGGATGCATGTTTTTGTGAATAGCTTGCTTACATTATTATTCTTATAAAGGTTTAGTATACATTTAATACCAGTCTCCAAGAAGGCACTGATTGCCCTGACCAGAGCATTTAAACCAGGAATTGTGGAACTGACCAAGAAGGAGCTCTGGGCTAGAGAATCAGAGGAAGACAAGTTAAATCTCTTTGGGGGTAGCAATGATGATTTACATGGAAGCCAGCAAGAAATAAAGAGATAAAAATAAAATTCTCAAGAATGAACAAGAAGGCAGAGTAGACAGTAAATCTGGACATGTTAATTAAAATTAGTTCTTTATAAGTAATAGAAATCCATTCTGAGTAACTCAAACCAGAAGGGAATCAATAGTAAGCATTTATCAAGACTCAAAAATAACACGAAGTCTAGAAAACCCAGCTGGATAAAAATTAGTAGTCATGGACACCCAAGATCTAGGTTAAAAAACATAGCAATGACTAATTTCCAATTGTATCTCAGCACAAAGGCTAGCTTAGCTCTCTCTGTTTAAGAATGGATTCCAGGGAAAGGGAACAATTTTTTATCTGTGTAAACTGGGTCATTTTCAACACATTGATCAAGTATAGCACCTAGATTAATATTTCAGCCTTCACTCTGATTGTGGTAAAAAAATATGATAATTCCCCAAAAGGAAATTGTCCTTTACTGCCAAAAGAAAATTGATGTTAGGGGCACCTGGGTGGCTCAGTGGGTTAAGCCGCTGCCTTCGGCTCAGGTCATGATCTCAGGGTCCTGGGATCGAGTCCCGCATCGGGCTCTCTGCTTGGCAGGGAGCCTGCTTCCCTCTCTCTCTCTCTCTGCCTGCCTCTCTGCCTACTTGTGATCTCTCTCTCTCTCTCGCTGTCAAGTAAATAAGTAAAATTAAAAAAAAAAAAAAAGAAAGAAAATTGATGTTAGGCAGCCATTCTCCCCATCCCTAACATACACACACCAGTTGCTTTTTGAAGGAGCCAGAATGAAGAGTCTAGAAAATATGAGAGAGGATTCCTAATGACTTAAGTGAGACACTGTAGGCAGATCATATTTTGTGAAGAGTTAGTGTTTTTCCTTAAAGGAACATGGAGTAGAAAGCATGCCATATTCCTGACTTGGTGAGTTCATGATGAATAGATGTTATAGAGGTTTCACTTCAATTATCTTTCTATCTGAGAACTTAGACCTGTGTCTGGATTGTAGCTGGCACTTTAAACTTGGATAAAAGGATGAGTTACTAAATTAATACTGCTTTTATGGTTTTTTCCCTTCATTTTATATCAATTGCCTAGGATAGATTCCTGGAAATAAAAATTTATAAACACTTTAAAACTCTGGAAATGATCACTAACTATTTTAGAATAAAAAATATATTGAAGGACTGACTCCTGGCTTCTTATGCCACCCTTGGAAGTCACTCCAGCCCAACAGTAAGAAACTGGACACATAAATCAACAAATCTTAGATTCATATGAAAAGAGAGGACAGAGAGCACACTAATTTCCCCAATATTGGGGAGTCAGACAGTGAATACAGGGAATTGCAGCTTACCAAAGCTAAGACTCGTGAGCAGAAATAGCCAATAATTAGTACTGGAGTAGGAATAACTGAACCGTGATTGAGGAATTACAAGAGGCTCAGTATGGATAATTCTGAGAGTTAAAAACTCCAGGGGGACCCAGTCAACCCTTCCACCCCCACAATTATGAAATTTACCTCCAGAAGCTCGGCTGGTTTCCCACGGTATATATTGGAGAAAAGTCCTCTCTGGCCTCTGGCTGGGGGATGGGTAGAGGAACTATTTTGGTATGTGCCAGAATGCTTTGTTTATCTTTTCTTTTCTTTCTTTCTTTCTTTTTTTCTTTTTTTTTTTTTTTTAGATTTTATTTATTTGACAGAGATCACAAGTAGGTAGAGAGGCAGGCAGAGAGAGAGGAAGGGAAGCAGGCTCCCCACTAAGCAGAGAGCCTGATGCGGGGCTTGATCCCAGGACTCTGTGATCATGACAAGAGCCAAAGGCAGAGGCTTTCACCCACTGAGCCACCCAGGCGGCCCTGCTTTGTTTTTCTTAATAAGGCCTGCCCTCAAGGAAAACTAGTTAAATCAGAACCTAACCTGCTGGGGAATTATCAGAGTATAATGGAATAGCATGAAGGAAAATACCAACTTTGGTCCACTCTGGCCATCCTATCCAACCTGAGGGGAGGAAAAACAGTACAAACAAAACACTAAAATAAGGAAAGACTTGAGCTCATAGTCCAGAGGAACAGGCTCACTGAAAGACTGGAGACCTAATCATAGGACTCCCCCTCATCCCACACCTCAGCATCTAACTAAAGGTCTGTTTATAACATTTCTTTATGTGAGTTTTTTACATAATGTCTGGCTATCAAGAGAACAAATTACAAGGCATATCAAAAGGCAAAAGAATACAATTTGAAGAGATAGGGCAAGCATCAAGATCATATATAGTAGGGATGTTAGAGTTCTCAGACCAGGAATCTAAAACAACCATGATTAGATTAATATTTTAAGGAATCTAATGAATAAAATAGACAGCATGCAAGAACAGATGGACAGGGAAACAGATAGAAATCCTAAGAAAGAATAATAGAAAAAAATTCTAGCAATTGAAAACACTAACAGAAGTGAAGAATGTTTTTGATGGGTTATTAGTAGACTGTGTGGCTAAGGAAAGACTCTGTGAGCTAGAGATTATATTAATAGAATCCTCAAACAATTGAAAAGCTAAGAGAACAATATATTATCTATAAGAAACCCACTATAAATATTAAAACACATCTTGTTTAATAGTAAATGGATATCATGAAAGGACATGGAAAACCTTAAATGCTTATTACTTAGTGAAAAAAGCCAATTTGAAAAGGCTGCATACTGTATATTTCCAAATTCATGGCATTCTAGAAGAGACAAAGTTATGAGACAGGAAAAACAGCAGCAGTTTCTAGGTGATGAGGAAAGAGATGAATAGGTAGAACACAAAATATTTTTAGGACAATGAATATACTCTGTATGATGCTGAAATGGTATGTCATACATTTGTCCAAACCCATAGAATGTACAACACCAAGAGTGAATGGTAATCTAATTACAATGTGTCAATATAAGTTCATCAGTTCTAACAAATGTACCACTCTGGTGGAGAATGTAGATAATTGGGAAGACTATACATGTGTTCGGGCAGGGGACATATGAGTAATCTCTGTACCTTCCTTTTGATTTTTCTGTGAACCTAAAACTTCTCTTAAAAAAAAAAAGGAACTGTCTATTTTTTTAAAGTTAATTTAAACACTCTGGACATACTTTAAGTATATTTCTGAATTTTAAAAAAATCAAATTACAATATCATCAACAATGTGGACTAACTCTAACTTCAAAACAAACATAAATTGGCAAGTTCTGTAAACTAACAAAACCCCAGTGTAATCCAAAATAAAATAGATTCTCTACCCATTGTGAAGTTTGTGTGTATATTTTAATCCAAAATAGGCACCATTCTTTTTGAGCTTATTCTGATATATTAGTTATAGAAATAGTAGTAACTGACTTTCTTTTAGCAGCTGCAGTGGACATACTCTCACTTTGAGGGTATGGTGCATTCCAGGAGTTTTAGCCAACAAATCTATACAGAAAACTGTGATGAAAACTTTTTGCTGTAATAGCTTATAATCAAAGAACTTGGAGAGAGCATAGTTGTAAAAAAGATTCATGGAAACTGATTTTTATTTAATATCTATTAAATGCCAGCCACAACCACCATACCTGCATATAAAGACTAAAACTATGATTGCACTTAATTCTTTCTTCAATGTAACCCCCTTAGATAAGCATTGTTTTCTTTATTATACATATTTTTAAAAAAACCTTCATTGAAGCTAAAGAATGTTTACAACTTCATGTATCTTGTGGTGATAGAACTATGATTTTATTCTGTATCTTGTGGCCTCTTACATATTACAGTATAAAAATAACATTAATCTATAAACTTTCTGGAAGACTCTAGATCTTTCGATCTGGATAACTCTAGATAACATAGATCTCATAGCAAAAGTCAACTTTATTCTAGTTCTGTCATGTCAGATAAATATTGAAAAGGTGAAAAGAAAACTTATAAGGCCAATTGAAAAATCTAAAATTGATATGATCTTTTTTGTCTCTGAGGCCTTAGTTAAGGATGCCTGGAGAAAAGAAAGCTTTAGATATCATCTGGTTCAGTGGCAAAAGTGGTAAGCCTTACTAGCCAACTCTAACATATCAGTAACAATCTGTGCCATTGCTTCAGCTTGAACCATTAACTAAGCATCCTAGGAACAAGTGCTGGTTGAAGTATTATTCCACAAATAGCCCAGAAAATACCCAAAATCATGCCCTTAGAAATAAAATGCTATGGCAGCTGTTTAGCTGAAATTAATCAATTCTAAAGGCATTTAATTTTTCAAGCATTTTCTCTACCAAACAATTTTTTGTATCTAGTTTTAATAGTAAAGTTAATCTAAATTGTTTATTTAGTTAACTTGAGAAAGCATGGCAAAAATTCTAATGAAAAGTTTAATTTCAGGCACACAAAGGAAAAGGCAGATGTGGTCTGGGGAAAAGAATATTTAGACAAAGGCTTAGAAGTCTTGGGTTTGAATTTCCATTTTTATCCATTTATCAGCTGATTTTCATAGATAAATTATTTGGCCTTTTGAACTTTATTTCCTTCAGTGAAAATGTAGATGATAAAACATCCCTTCAGTAAAGCTTTTTGAGATTTGCAACCCAATAGGATTTTTGTACATTTGGGTATATTTTTAGAGGTTGTATATTTCTTAAAATTTTACACAGCTGTCTTAAAGGTATCAGAACACCTCCTAACAGTTTAAAAATTACCAAAATTAGACAGTTTCAAGATAATTACAAGAAACTGACCCTAAGGGACTAGACTGTAGTTCAGTGAAAAGTTGATTCTTAAACGTGAATCTGAACTCAAGACGTAAGAATAAATTATTACCTTTCAAATATTGTGCATATTCAAATAATCAGGTGTCCTGCAGCCATGCCTTTCTCTACTTCACTTTCTTGTTTCTGTTTTTGTATTGTGTAACTGTTTGAGGGCAAGATGATGTTTACGTGTATAGCCTGGCACAGAGTTTGTTAATAAATACTTATCAGAAAAAAACGGGAAAAATCAAATTGTTACATACATTATGATGTATAATTAACACAATTGTTAAATAATGCAATTACTTAAATGCAATGCTGACAAATTTGGCAGTTATTGAAAAGAAATGTACAAAACACTTGCTAAAAATGAAATTTAAAATTATAAAAACTCAGACCATTACTGCCATGCACTTTGCGAATGCCTCGCAAGCAGTTAAGGTGCAGCTAGTGAAGAGCACCAGACTCGCTGGTAATATTTATGTAACTTACAGTTTCCAAAAATGGTGACTTGCAAAACAACAAGGTGACTCTGTGGAAAAGAAGTCTTTTTTCATTTTGTTTTGTCTTTTGTTTGTTTTAATAAATAAACAAGGAAATTTAAGTTAAATATGACAAAACTGTCTTAAGTGCAGAACCACTGAATACTTCAGTATGTTAAAATGTCATTAGCTATCAAAACAACAGCATAGCCTTTCCTCAATATTTTTATTTATTCATTTATTTATTTTTAATGTGACTTTTCATTGTTAACATGGTGGGCTTTGTGTTGTTTGAGGGAAGAACCCCTTATTATTTCTCACAGCTAGTTCCCACACTAAAGAAATATATAGAGTTGTCCTTTGTTACCCTGTCATGAAGAAACAACTGTAGCTAATGTACGCTCTAAAAGGAGATCTGTAAAAAGTGTTGTATATATTTTTTAAACTTTTTTTTCAATAAATTATGTATTTGGTGCCCAGAATATGGCAGATACAGCTCTAGTTATTGAGTATACGCACATCAGTTATTACTCTGGTGCTTTTAAAGCTTATTTACTAGAATGTACTAAATAAGGAAAAAGAATTAATAAATGTGAGAAGTGTTGAGAGTAGAATGGGCACAAAACACTAACTAAGGAAGTGATCAACCATGTCAGAGGAGAGGAACTTTAGGAATTCTGGAGTCAGTGAAATCTTACTTGGTCAAACAATGAGCCTTCCTATTGTAGGAAAATTGCAAGGGCTTAACTTTGTTTTGAGGTTGATGTTGTTATTGATTATTGAGCATTTTGGTTCCTTGAGTCTCTGTGATAATGATCAGAAAGAGTTACCTAAATTGCTTTGATCCACAGGTAATTAAATGACTCTTTACTTCACTGTGTGCTATGAAAGAAGATTACACAATTTATCTTGTCTAATAAGGCAGAAAAATAGGAATAATATGCTATTATACTGTTTTATTTTTTAGCACATAAGTTAGTGCTAGAAATAGACTTGAAAGAAAAATATTTGAATGTATAATATCCGCTTTTAAAGGAATTTTGTTGAATGTCAATTCATCATGCTTTTCTCCGCATTCCTCTGTGGGTACTAGTTATGGGACTAGCCATGGACATACACATTGTTTATAGCAAATGAGATGGTTAGTTTGAACTACTGTATTTCCCTTGAGAAATGATATAGCTGAAGATTTTATCCATTTCAGGAATCAGTGTTTTTGCCTTTGTAATAATACTGTGTCCTCCAACATGGAGAAAGTCAAAGTTTGACAGTCTTTGTATCAAATTAACTGAAAGGCCATTCATTGCCTTAATAAAGTTATCTATTTTGCCATTATCCTTCAAAAATTGTGCTTCGTAAGGTTGTGTATTATATTCCAGTAAAATTACATTTTAGAAGGATACAGATTCTGGTGTTTATAATAATTAAAGAGTATATATTCTAAATAAGAAAAAATTTTGAATATTTCTTCCACAGTAACTAGCATAAAATTACTAATGGAAGAATCTTCCTACAATTATAGTTACTGATATCAGGTATAGTATGGTATCATGCTGTGTAGACATAGTTATTTATAAAGTAAGTCATAGAGTGCTGACTTTAGGCTAGCATTTATGCAAGATTTTTAAGTGAGCGTGGGTGTTCACTTTTAGATTGAGGAGAGTATGTGGAATTTTACATATTGTTAAAGAGGACAACTCCCATGTTAACAAACATATACTGGTTAGAGATACAGAGCCATCTAGGGCTATGTGAGAACCTTGGCAAGGGAAGCTTTCTATGGAGAAAAAGATAGAAGGATCCTACTCCGACACTAGGAAAATCATGCACAGCTTGTAGACTAACTTCTTCCAGTTAGGAAAACATTTTGATTGTAATGGGACAGGCTTTTTGTTGCTATTGCTGTTGCTACGCTCAGCCAAACCCTAATTCCAATAATTCATTTGCCATCAGGAAATGCTCATGATGGATTGTATGTGGGGGAAATGATGGATATAAATAATATGTAATTTTGTGGGAAGGGTGTGATAATAAGAAAGAGGGTGAGGAGAAAGAGAATTAGGAAGACTTGAAGACTGGAAATAAACAGATGTATTCATTTTAGTGTTTATCCTAGAGATTATAAGTAACTGAATTATTTTCTTTGGATATTCACCATTTTCCTATGAAATACAATCTGTATTAATAAACTTATAGTTAGAATACTACAGTTTTAAACATTGTTTAAAATAAAAGTTTTGTTTAAAATAAAAGTTTTAAACATTGATTATGCACAAGAAAAATGAAATTTAGCTTGTACTTCAGTGGCTGGGTCCTGAAAGAGTCTCATCCTGGTTTCTTTATTCTGTGTCACCCTGTGCTGATGATAAAATGTATACATATTCTTCACTGATTGTAAAAAGACAGTTCAAAAGGTGAATAAAGGGTCATTATAAACATTGAATGGTCAGGGAAAGCTTTAGTTATATCACACAGTTACCACTATCTGTATTAAAGTTCCTTAATGGAAGTGCATAATAGATTTCGTAAGTCACAGAGTGCTACAGATTTTTGCCGAGAAAATTAAGCACAGAAAGCAATATAGACTGTTGAGTAAAAACACATAACCTCCAGTAAAAGAGAGATATATAATGCTATACTATGAATTTTGTAAATCACAAAAGTACATAGGCTTGCAGGGATGTCAAACTGGGACCCTCGGTGAGAAGAACACTTCAGTAAAGAAGGTTGTGGATGATCACATTTCTCTGTTGTGGGTGGAATTGTGTCCCTACAAAGATTTATAGATTGATATTCTAACAGTCACATTGGGAACAGCATCCTTCAGTGATACTTTTTTTTTTTTTTTTAAAGTGACGTCCAAACTCTTCACTTTGCCTACAGTAATCTCAAAGTCTGACCCCATTCCACCTGGAAGTTGACATTCTGGCATTCTTATGTTCTGGCATTCTTACGTTATGTTATTAGTCTTCTGATACCATATATAAACAACTTTCATCTTAAAAAAAAAAAAAGTTAAGTTTTCCCTTTTCCTTCATAATACTTTTACACTTTCTGTTTGTACTTCTGGAAATGTTTTCCTTTCTTCTGCTTTATCCTATTCATTCTTCAGATTTTCATTCAAATATATTTTCTTTTTTTTTTTTTTTTTTTTTTTTTTAAAGATTTTATTTATTCATTTGACAGAGAGAGATACAAGTAGGCAGAGAGGCAGGCAGAGAGAGTGAGAGGGAAGCAGGCTCCCTGCCGAGCAGAGAGCCCGATGCGGGACTCGATCCCAGGACCCCGAGATCATGACCCGAGCCGAAGGCAGCGGCTTAAACCACTGAGCCACCCAGGCGCCCCTATTTTCAAATGTATTTTCCTTTAGAGAAGACTTCCCTGCCCATACAAGATTTCCTTAGCAGTAGTCTTTCTGTGCCCCCCCCTTAAGTACCCTTTACTTATCTATGTGAGAACACTTACTCATTTGCATTGTATAAGGTTATCTATTTACTTGTCTATATTTTCTTCTACCTTTTTTTTTAAATTTTATTTATTTATTTGAGAGAGAGAGAGAGAGAAAGGTGAGAGGGAGAAGTAGACTCCCCACGGAGCTGGGAGTGATGTGGGGACTTGATCCCGGGACTCCAGGATCATGACTTGAGCCAAAGGCAGTGGCTTAACCAACTGAGCCACTGTGTTTTCTTCTATTATATAAGTTTTTTGGAGCATAAACTGTGCCTTTGTCATTATTTTCTCTCAGATATCTAGCCTTCTAGGCTAAATAGGGCCATAACATGTACTTGAAAAGCTGTATATAAATGCATGAGTCATCAGTAGAGTGATGCCAAACTTCTCATGGCAACTGGGTACTCTTTGTTGGGCCAAATTAGCTTTATTATAAGGAAATCACTATTTATGGTGAAGGATTTAAAAAAGCTGTTGATATTTTATAGAGGGACTGAAGTTTCTTGAGTGAATATCTAACTGATACTTCAAAAGGCAAATCTCTGTATATAATACATATAAATTTAGAGCATATATATAAAATATATATATTATACATAATATTTATATATATATAATATATATTGAGTTTAGGGGAAAAAGCATTTGATTAGGATTCTGCAAACCTCTGATCTTTATTATCACTCATCATGTCTCACTCAGCCTTTCAGACCTGAGCTTCTCCATGTTCAAAATGGAGAAATCATGGGTTATACCCATTTCATAGATCACTATGGAAAATCAGTGCAACAATGTAAGTGAAAATCATGAAGAATGAATTCATAAGCAAATATACGAGTTTTTATTGATGTTAGTGGGCTAGGAAGCATCTATAGAAAAGTCCTCTGAGATAGTATAGTGTTATAGGAGCATACAGTAGAAATGAAAGATCTCATTTAACCATTTAGAAAGTGACAATTCAATGGTTTATTTTTATGGAAAAGGAGCATGGAAGCAATATTAATAACATTCTTAAATTAAAAATAAGAATGTAAAAATAACTATTCTACACTTCATAAAATAAGTCTACATATTTTAATTTTTATATAATTTATGTTAAAATGTTTTAGAAACACAAAAGCAGTGTGTGTGTGTGTGTGTGTGTGTGTGTGTATATATATATATCCTATTTATTTTATGCATCAATGTTTTGGAGCTCTTCCTAGGTGAGGAGTATATTTTAAGTACTTTTCATTAGTGAGAAAAGTGCTCAAATCTGTTGAGATATAATTTATGAGGTTCATGAAGAAAAGACACATGAGTAGGACTAAATAGTAGGCCTTTTCTTTTTATATCCTATGCTCTTTTCTGTACAGCCCATCACTTCCTTTATGAAAGATAATTATTGCATATTGACATCAGATGACACAATGGACTTGGTGCTCAAGAGCACGAAGAAGAGTATGGCTGAGGATTAAAAATCCAACTATCTGTGCGAAATGGCCATCCTTTCACCTTTTGGACAGAGACATTATAGAGATTGATGCAACATAGGCATCTATGAATATTTAATATTTTTAATGAAACCAGTTGCTTTCCTTGCTCTCTGTATAATTTCATGAATAAGACTTCCGGAAAAAATAATGAAAAACAAGTACTTTTCAGTATGTTAGACATTTGACACTCCTATCTAGATAAAGAAGGAGGAAGAAAAGGAAGTATGTTATACTTTCAGGCCCCAAAGCATGATCTGAGTAATCTGTTGCTTCAGAAAAAAAAAAAAAAAATGTATTTTGAGTTCAATATTCTATGTTGTGAGGTGCTTTAAAACCAAAACAGAATAAAACATTCTTTGACACTTACTTTTTAACTGTCACTGACTATAATTATAAGTAAAGAATTAGTAATTAGTAAGTTAATTCTCTGGAGTATTGCTTGAGACCTTGAGGTCAAATCAAAGGTCCTCAATTTGGAGAAGTAATATTTTAAATCACCTTACAAGCCTAAACTAGTATTTCCTTATGTACCTACCAGTAACCTCCTTTCTTACTCCAGGCCTTTTGAATCAGCTTTTCTGAGGTAAGAGTTGAGCAAATATAGTTGTTGTTGTTGTTGTTTTTTAATTAACATATAATGTATTATTGGTTTCAGGGGTACAGGTCTGTGATTCATCAGTCTTAGAAAATTCACAGCACTCTCCATAGCACATACCCTCCGCAGTGTCCATCATCCAGCCACCCGATCCCTCCTACCCACTCCTACATCTCCACTCTAGCAACTGTTTCCTGAGATTGAGTCTCTTGTGGTTTTTCTCCCTCTCTGGTTTCATCTTGTTTCATTTTTCCCTCCCTTCCACTATGATCCTCTGCCTTGTTTCTCAAATTCCACATATCACTGAAATCATATAATTGTCTTTCTCTGATTGACTTATTGCACTTAGATAATACCCTCTAGTTCCATCCACATTGTTGCAAATGGCAAGATTTTATTTTTTTGATGGCTGCATAATACTCCAGTGTGTGTGTGTGTGTGTGTACCACATCTTCTTTATCCATTCATCTGTTGATGGACATCTAGGCTCTCTCCATAGTTTGGCTATTGTGGACATTGCTGCTATAAACATTGGGGTGCACATGCCCCTACAGATCACTGTATTTTTATCTTTGGGGTAAATACTCAGTAGTGCAATTTCTGGGTTGTAGGGTACCTCTATTTTCAACTTTTTCAGGAACCTCCATACTGTTTTCCAGAGTGTCTGTACCAGCTTGTATTCCCGCCAACAGTGTAAGATGGTTCACCTTTCTCCATATCCTTGTCATTTGTCGTTTCCTGACTTGTTAATTTTAGCCATTCTGACTGGTGTGCAGTGGTGTCTCATTGAGGTTTTTATTTGTATTTCCCTGATGCCGAGTGATGTGGAGCACTTTTTCATCTGTCTGTTGGCCATCTGGATGTCTTCTTTGCAGAAATATCTGTTCATATCTTCTGCCCATTTCTCGATTGGATTATTTGTTCTTTGGGTGTTGAGTTTGATAAGTTCTTTATAAATTTTGGATACTACCCCTTTATCGGATATGTCATTTACAAATATCTTCTCCCATTCTGTCAGTTGTCATTTGGTTTTGTTGACTCTTCCCATTGCTGTGCAAAAAGCTTTTGATCTTGATGAAGTCCCAACAGTTCATATTTGCCCTTGCTTACCTTGTCTTTGGTGATGTATCTGGGAAGAAGTTTCTAGAGCTGAGGTCAAGGAGATTGCTGCTTCTGTTCTTCTCAAGGATTTTGATGGATTCCACTCTCACATTGAGGTCTTACATCCATTTTGAGTCTTTTGTGTGTTGTAAGGAAATGGTCCAGTTTCATTCTTCTGCATGTGGCTGTCCAATTTTCCCAGCACCATTTATTGAAGAGGTTGTCTTTTTTCCATTGGACATTCTTTTCTGCTTTATCAAAGATTAGTTGACCATAGAGTTGAGGGTCCATTTCTGGGCTCTCTATTCTGTTCCACTGATCTATGTGTCTGTTTTTGTGCCAATACCATGCTGTATTAATGATTGCAGCTTTGTAATAGAGCTTGAAGTCTGGAATTGTGATGCTACCAAGTTTGCTTTTCTTTTCCAGCAGTCCTCTGGCTACTCGAGAACTTTTCTGGTTTCATATAAATTTTAGTATTATTTGTTCTATTTCTATTTCTTTGAAAAAGGTTGGTGGTATTTTTATAGGTATTGCATTAGATGTGTAGATTACTCTGGTAGAATTGACATTTTCACAATATTTGTTCTTCCAATGCACGAGCAGGAACATTTTTCCATTTCTTTGTGTCTTCATCAATTTCTTTCAGGAATATTCTACAGTTTTCCAAGTACATAGTCTTTGCTTCTTGGGTTAGATTTATTCCTAGGTATCTTATGGTTTGGGGTGCATCTGTAAATGGGATTAATTTTTCTTTTAATTTAATTTAATTTAATTAATTTTTCTTTCCTCTGTCTTGTTGATGTTTAGAAATGCAACTGATTTCTGTGCATTGATTTTATGTCCTGCTACTTTACTGAATTCCTAAATGAATTCTAGCCATTTTGGGGTGGGATCTTTGGGTTTTCCACATAAAGTATCATATCATCTGCAAAGAGTTAGAGTTTGATTCTTCTTTGCTGATTTGGATGCCTTTTACATCTTTTCGTTGTCTGATTGCTGAGGCTAGGACTTCTAGTAGTATGTTGAATAGAAGTGGTGATAGTGGTCGTGTTCCTGCCCTTAGGGGAAAAGCGCTCATTTTTTCCCCATTAAGAATGTTATTTGCTGTGAGATTTTCATGGATGGCTTTTATGATATTGAAGTATGTATCTTCTATCCCTACACTGTGAAGAGTTTTGATCAAGAAAAGATGCTGTACTTTATCAAGTCCTTTTTCTGGGATGCCTGGGTGGCTCAGTCAGTTGAGCGGCTGCCATCGACTCAGATCATGGTCGAGGATCCTGGGATCAAGTCCTGCATTTGGCTCCCTGCTCTGCGGAGAGCCTGCTTCTCCCTCTGCCTGCCACTCTGCTTACTTGTGCTCTCTCTCTGTCAAATAAAATCTTTAAAAAACAAAAAAAAATCCTTTTTCTGCATCTACTGAGAGTATCATATGGTTCTCATTCTTTCTTTTATTTATGTATTATATCACATTGATTTATTTGCAGATACTGAACCACCCTTGCAGCCCAGGTATAAATCCCCCTTGATCATGATGAATAATCCTTTTAATGTACTGTTGGATCCTATTGGCTAGTATTTTTGTGAGAATTTTTCCATACATGTTCATCAGGGATATTGGTCTGTAATTCTCCTTTTTGATGGGTTCTTTGGTTTGGAAATCAAGGTCATGCTGTCCTCATAGAAAGAGTTTGGAAGTTCTCCTTGCATTTCTATTTTTTGGAACAGTTTCAGAAGAATAAGTATTAATTCTTCTTTAAATGTTTGGTAGAATTTCCCTGGGAAGCCATCTGGCCCGGATTCTTGTTTGTTGAGAGATTTTTGATTACTGCTTCAATTTCCTTGTTGGTTAAGGATCTGTTCAAGTTTTCCATTTCTTCCTGGTTCAGTTTTGGTAGTTTATACATCCCTAGGAATGCATCCCTTTCTTCCACATTGCTCATAATATGTTCTTACAATTGTTTGTACTTCTTTGGTGTTGGTTGTGATCTCTCCTCTTTCATTCTTGGTTTTTCTGATTTGGGTCCCTTCTCTCTCTCTTTTTTTTTTTTTTTTTTTGATAAGTCTGGCCAGGGGGTTTATCAGTCTTTCTAATTCTTTCAAAGAACCAGCTCCTAGTTTCATTGATCTGTTCACTTTTCTTTGGGTTTCTATTTCATTGATTTCTGCTCTGATCTTATAATTTATCTTCTCCTGCTAGGTTTAGGCTTTATTTGCTGTTCTTTCTCCAGCTCCTTTTGATATAAGGTTAGGTTATGTATTTGAGACCTTTCTCAAGGTCTCTTGAGAAAGGCTCATATTTCTATATACTTTCCTCTTAGGATGGCTTTTGAACAGTTGTGTTTTCATTTTCATTTCTTTCCATGAATTTTGTTTAATTTTTCTTTTTTTTTCAGTATTTAAATTTATTTATTTTTTCAGCGTAACAGTATTCATTGTTTTTGCACAACACCCAGTGCTCCATGCAATACGTGCCCTCCCTATTACCCACCACCTGGTTCCCCCAACCTCCCACCCCCAACCCTTCAAAACCCTCAGGTTGTTTTTCAGAGTCCATAGTCTCTTATGGTTCGCCTCCCCTTCCATTTTTTTTTTTTTTATATAAACATATAATGTATTTTTATCCCCAGGGGTACAGGTCTGTGAATCTCCAGGTTTACACACTTCACAGCACTCACGATAGCACATACCCTCCCCAATGTCCATACCCCCCTCCCCCCTCCCAACCCCACCTCCCCCCAGCAACCCCCAGTTTGTTTTGTGAGATTAAGAGTCATTTATGGTTTGTCTCCCTCCCAATTCCTGGTTGACCCATTCATTCTTTAGAAGGATGCTCTTTAACCTCTATGTATTTAAGTTCTTTCCAACTTTCTTCCTGTTATTGAGTTCTAGTTTCAAAGCATTGTGGTCTAAAAATATGCAAGGAATGATCCCAGTCTTTTGGTACTGGTTGATACCTGATTTGTAATCCAGAATGTGATCTGTTCTGGAGAATGTTCTGTGTGCACTAGAGAAGAATGTGTATTCTGTTGTTTTGGGATTGAATGTTCTTAATATATCTGAGAAATCCTTCTGGTCCATTATGTCATTTATAGCCTTTATTTCCTTGTTGATCTTTTCCTTGGATGATCTGTCCATTTCAGTGAGGGGGTGTTAAAGTCCCCTACTGTTATTGTATTATTGTTGATGTGGTTTATTTTTTTATTTTTTTATTCATTGGCTTATATAATTGGCTTCTCCCATATTAGGGGCATAACTATTTACAATTGTTATGTCTTTTTGTTGGATAGATCCTTTGAGTATGATATAATGTCCTTCCTCATTTCTTTATTAGAGTTTTTGGTTGAAAATTTAATTTGTCTAGTATAAGGATCACCAACCCAGATTTATTTTGATGTCCATTAGCATGGTAAATGGTTTTCCACCCCCTCACTCTAAATCTGGAGGTGTTTTTGAATCTAAAATGAGTCTTTTGCAGATAGCATATCGATGGTTCTTTTTTTTTTTTTTTTTTTTTTAAATCCAGTCCGATACCCTGTGTCTTTGAATGGGGACATTTAGCCCATTTACATTCAGAGTCACTATTGAAAGATATGAATTTAGTGTCATTGTATTGCCTGTAGGGTGACTGTTACTATGTATTGTTTCTGTTCCTTTCTGGTCGAGGTTATTTTTAGTTATTTTTAGGCTCTCTCTTTACTCAGAGGACCTCTTACAGTATTTCTTGTAGGGCTGATTTGTTGATCACAAATTCTTGTAGTTTTTGTTTTTCCTGGAAGCTTTTTATCTCTCCTATTTTGGGCTGCATATTTTTCTCATTAGTGCTCTGACTATATCATGTCAGTCCTTTCTGGCCTGCCAGGTCTCCATAAATAACTCCTCTGCCAATCTAATGTTTCCATTTTGGTAGGTTACAGACCTCTTGTCTGTAGGGACAAGGATTTTTTCTTTGTCTTTGAGATTTGTAAGTTTTACTATTAGATGTTGGGGTATTGACCTATTTTTATTGATTTTGAGGGGAGTTCTCTGTGTCTCTGGATTTTAGTGGGTTTCCATTCCCAAATTAGGGAAACTCTCCACTATAATTTGCTCCAGTATACCTTCTCCCCCCTCTCTCTTTCTTCTGGGATTCCAATTATTCTAATATTGTTTTTTCTTATGGTCTTACTTATCTCTTGAATTCTTCCCTCATGGTGCAGTAGTTGTTTATCTCTTTTTCTGAGCTTCTTTATTCTCCATCATTTGGTTTTCTGTATCGCTAATTCTCTCTTCTGCTTCATTAATCCTAGTAGTTAGAGCCTCCATTTTTTATTGCACCTTATTAATAGCCTTTTTGATCTCGACTTGGTTATATTTTATTTCTCTGAACAAGAGATTCTCTAGTATCTTCTATGCTTTTTTCAAGGCCAGATAGTATCTTTATAATCATCATTTTGAACTTTAGTTCCTACGTCTTACTAATACCAGTATTGATTAAGTCCCTGGCAGTTGGTTGCCACTTCCTGATGGCACATGTGAGAAGAATGAAGCACAAACAAGTCAGCTGCAAGAGAAAGGGAGCAGGGGACAACAGTAGAAAAGACTGTTGCCCCAAACAACTCCTCAGTCCCGTTTTTATTAGATATAGATAGTAATCAACAAAGGAGCTGAAGAAGACTACACATTAATCATATGCCTTGTAGATAAACAAGAAGGAAGGCAAAATATATCTGGTCACCTAATCACCTAATTAGCTACAGGTGTTGGGGTGGGGGGAGGGCAGATAACGGAAAAATGAAGCAGGCAGCGATCCACCCTGAGTGGGCCAGGTGTTCCCAGCTGCTTGGCTTCCATGAAGCAGGTGGCATTCTGCCCTGAGCTAGTTGGGCATCCTCAGCTGCTCAGCTTGAAGGACGTATATCATCCTCTCCCCTAGAGGCCTGTTGCCAGTATATGTTTTTCTTAAGGCTGTATCTAAACATGCTTGGTAACTAATATAATTTCTCATGGGTTATATTTTAAGTAATATATTGTTCTGAGGGACAGTTACAGTTGGTACTGCCTCTTGTTCTTTTTTTTTTTTTTTTTTTTTTGAGCCAAGTTTTTCTGTTTTGTTATTTTTTCCAAAGAAGAATAGATGAAGGAGAGAACAAAATGCTAAAAGGGTAACAACAACCTCAGAAAAATATACACTAACCAAATCAGAAGAGACCTGTAATGGGGGAAAAGAAAAAAAAAAAAAACGTTTATGATCAGCTGGTGAATAGAACAGAGCCTCACACTAGATTTTGGGTGTATTTTCGTCTGTTTGAAGAAACTGCCTCCCAAAATTTTCAAGAAAGAAAAATAAATATACAAAAATAAAGCTAAATATGTTGAAGGGATGGACTATGACTGTAAAGTGAAAATATAAAAAAGATTTTTTTAAAGAGGAATTGGTAAGATAAGAAGTTGGTTGAAAAAAGAAAGGAAAAATTTTTTAAGAAGGAGAGAATTTGATCAGGTGGAAGAATAGAACAGAAATCATACACTAGATTTAGGGTATATTTTAGTCTATTAGAAGAAACTTTATCCCAAATTTTTAAAGAAAGAAAAACTTACATATATATACAAAAAATACGCTTAAATACAATGAAGGGGTAGAATATGACTGTAAAAATGAAAATTAAAAAGAAAAAATAGGAAGGCAATTAGTAAGATATGATGTTGGTTGAAAAAGGAAAGAAGAAAAATTCCAGGAAAAAAAAAGAAATAGAAAGAAATAAAATTTTAAAAATTATCTCCGAAAGACTAAAGAATCTTGGGGAAAAAGCCTTGAATTCTGTGTGCTATATTCCAGTAATGCTGGAATTTAGCAGTTCTCATTGATCAGTAAACTTGGTCTTGGCTGGATGTTCTTGCTTATCAGTTCTTGCTGATCTAGGGGCTTGTTCCAATGATTCTGAGATGTCTTTGTCAGAGGCAGAATTGCACCACTCTTGCCAGGGGCCAACCTACATGATCTTCTTGGGTTTGCTCTCGGTAGTTTTTGTTCCCTGAAAGCTTTTGGTACAGTTTTAGAGGATGAGAGGAGTAGCTCAAAGCTTGGGGTTCCATTCCTCAGTGAACCCTCAGAGAAAAGCAGTCAGTCACTCCTGTCTCCCTGTTCTCCAGTTGCATTCTGTGCTCGTCTGGCCTGTCACCAAGCATTTCTTTCTCTGGCAGATGACCCCATTTGGTGTCTGCAAACCCAGCAGATTCCTGTGGTGTGCTCCCATCCTACACCTCCTGGGGGTGGTGGGAGAGGAATCTGCCTGTATCTGCCACTTATTGGGTCCCTGCTTGAAGAGTGGTGACCTGACTGTGCCACAGGTCACAGTTATGGCAACCCCAAACTGAGAGCCCACTCCTCAGCTCATTCTTTGTAATTGGCTTCCCCACTCTGATACATGGGAGCTCTGCCACACTCAGGCACCCTAGTCTTTCTGTGACCCTGCGGGTCCTGAGATCACACTATCCCAGCAAGGGTTCCACCCCCTGCTTAGCCACTGGAGTGATGCCCCTCTGCAGAGCAGTCTTCTAAAAGTTCTGATTTTGTGCTCCACTACTCTATCACTTGCTGGTAGCCAGCTGGCAGAGGCTCTCTCTCCCCACATTCTATCCTCACACATATCACCTCAGATTCACTTTTCCCCACATCCTGCCTTCCAGAAAGTGGTCGCTTTTCTGTTCATAGAGTTGCTACTATTCTTTTCTTCAATCTCCTGTTGAGTTTGTAGGTGTTCAGAATGGTTTGATAACTATCTACCTGAATTCCTGGGACCAGACAAAATTTAGGTCTCTAACTCCTCTGCCATCTTACTCCTCTCCTGCAAATACGGTTTAAAGCTCTCTTACATATTCCAGTGGAAAACCACTGGCCATGTGATAATAGTATATCATGAAAAGAGCACCTCACTTTGTTCTTTTGCAAATGATTTCCATTAGGACTATTTCAGTAAGATTTTAAGGCTTCTTCTAATTTTCCACACACTATACTTATAAAGGTTCTCAAACTAAAATCCTCTTTAACTCTAGGATCTATCCACATTTCTGGTGAGGCAAAATCTTCCTGGTAAATATAAGCCTTTCTGTTAATCTTTTCAACTTCACTTGACAAAACATCAAAAAATAGAAAATAAATAAATAAATAAAAGAAATGTTCCCTTGAATGAATGTCATAACTTACACAAGTCTAATAAGGACTACATTTGTTTAAAAAAATATATTCTTTCTCCCTTTTAGATAACATTTTTTTCTCCTAAAAAATTTGGATTACAACAGGAAAGATGCATCTCTACCCGTTGTAAGGGGTATCTGTGAAATGAGGTACTCTTATTTGGTATTGTGCAATATGTTCTTTTTATTTGTATCAGATATAATTCACACAATATTACATATTGCAGCAGAGGCTTTTACCTTAAATTAAAACTCATGAATTTTGACTATGTTGCATTCTATGTTATTTACCTTTATTGATATAAAAGTGTTGAATTTTCATACAATGTCCTTACAGAGATGGAGCCCTTTACTTTCATGTGGAATCTCTTAAGGCTTAGAAATGTTTGCTTTCTCTTGACCCATCCCATTGATAAAAGAGCAAAAAGATCCATGAAAATTATCAGTGACAGGTTACAGTGCTATTTATGAATATCAACCAAATAGTAGAACTCTCCAAACCAAATAGTAGAAGAATATGGAAAGGCCTGTACTCAGTCGTGTCTGATATCAGTTCTAGACTGTTCCCAAAAAAAGCTTATTTTTGCTCTTGCCAAACCAGAATATTTATATTAGAAAACTACCTTCTATGCAATGAATCTATAATTAATATTAACACTAAAGATTTCAGAAAGATGTAAGTAGAAAATTTATAAAATTATCTATAGTAGTTCAGCTCAAAATCTTACTTAGGTATTCCTTACGAAATTGTACTTTTGTGCTTCAAATCCATATAGCACCCATGCTGTAATATTTAACCTTCCTTCTTTGTGCTTCCACTCTCCAGTTATCCCTTTCCATCCATTGATAATAACAGAGCCCTGCACCGCTCTCCAAACTTCTGTTTCCTTACTTGTATAACATCACCTATTCATTACTTAATAGGGTCTTCTGGTTGATTATTTCTTTTGTGTTAAATAAACATGTTTTTTAAAGTGCCTCCTTAACTTGTTTTGAATGGAAACTTCAAATTAGTTTTACTTTACAAAATCTTTCCTTGCTGAAGATTTGGAGTAGTGATTTCCAGTTTGTGAATACTAGAGTTGCTTCAAAGTGCTCTGAATCCCATATGCATACCAAAATATTTATAACATACATGTGGAATGATTTTGTACATGTGTGCAAATGAAATGTGTGTCATTAAAAAATAAATCAGCAGCTATTAGGGGCATATTTATTTAAGCCAGTAAAATACAAATATCGCATGAGAGGTATCTACAGAATTTTCATCTGAAGTTTTTTGGAAGATATTTAATTAGAGAAGGCACACCTGAAATTCTAGTTACTTCATTCTCAAGTGGAATTAAGGTAGTCCTATTCTCCTTTAACATCACTGCCCCTTGTCCCAACTGTAGTTCTAAGTAGTTGATTATTAGTTGAAAAAATCATAAAATCATAAAATTCCTGAGAATACAGAGAATCTGTCCTATCAGAAGATATTGATTATTATCAGGGTAATGTGGTAGATATCATCTTTCTTTATGCCCTTAAATATCATGATTGTCAAAACTGTTCTCAATCAGGGTTAACTGCTTTAGTGGTTTAGGCAAATTCTGCTCTGTACCAAGGAACAGTTAGCTATGTTACCTAGTGACAAAAACGATTTCAGACTTCCATTCCTGCCTAACCCTATTTTCTGAGTCCAGAAATATTCTCCTTTGAGAACGGAAGAGGGACGCCTGGGTTTCTTAGTTGGTTAAGCATCTGCCTTTGGCTCAGGTCATGATCCTAGGGTCCTGGGATCCAACCCTGGGTCAGGTCAGGCTCCCTGCTCAGCAGGGAGTCTGCTTCTCCCTCTGCCTTTCCCCCCTGCTAGTGCTCATGTGCTCACTCTCTCTCTCTCTCAAATAAATAAAATCTTAAAAAAAAAAAAAAAAAAAAACCTGAAGAGGAAAAAAACGAGCAATTTGTACCGGGCATCAGTGATATTCTTGAGTTTATTAGCTACTACTGATAATTTGTGGGGTCACATGATGGGAGTCCTATCATAAATAGCCTTAGGAAATTTGTTGCTATAGCTCTGGCTCCTTGATTTTTACATCAACATCCATCCAATGCTAATGGAACCAGTGCCATTTGAAAAGTCTAATTACCCTTAAAAGGGAGAGTTTTTACAGAGAAATAGAGATATATGGAGATAGATCTTTTCCTTTGTTTTGGTAACTCTTCTTTCTCCACCTATACATTTTAACATTGAGAAAAAAAAAAGAATGTTACAGTTGTGGTAGGAAAGCTTAATCCACTGGTAGACTTGTAGAAGATTTTTTTCTAGACCTATTCCTTTAATTCAACATAGATTTTTTTTTTTTTAAGATAAAATGTATGGCATCAAAATAGAATGATTTCTTGTGCTCAGATACTAATAATTGGATCAGGATCATTTCTTGCTAAATTGTTACTTTCTGTCATGAATAAAATTACATTGCATATTGTTAATGAAATAATTAGAGACTCTTTTGTATCATAATATGTAACAATTAAAATACTTCCTAAGATTGGGTTACTCTTTTCCCTGACGTTATGCTGCCTTTTCAGCCAAGTATGAAGTACCAATATTTTGTCACAGCAAAACTATGATGACCATTGTTAAGTGCTTGTAATTATTATTATTATTATTAGTTTAAATCCATTATATCTCAGAGTCTAAACATATGTAACAAAAAATATCAACTGAACTAAGAGTACTTTTTATTTTCCATTTATATATCCTCACATGTTCTTTGGTTGAGATCCAATTTCCACCTGGAAAAAACTGAGGAGGAAAGTAGAAATGATTAAGGCAATGTCACAAAATAAATAATGAATTTGGTTAATTTTTCCAACACTTAATTGATTCAGTGAAAACAATCAACAAGCTAATTGCTCCACCAAAATTAATAAATCACTTGAAGCAATCAATTGCTTAGCCCTAAATCTCACTTTAATCTTAGGAAGGATGAACTGAGCCAGGAAACATACAATCCAGTCTTAATTAGTATTTTTTAGTTGAGAATTCCAAAGTATAGAGCTTATTTTTCTGAAATATCTTACACATCAGTATATACAATTTAAAGGAATAAATCCAAATTATTTAAAGTGTTTGCCAAATATTTTAAATATTAAGTGTAGAAAAAGCATAGACTTTACAAGTAGAGATCTAAAATAGTTGGTATTATTTTTGACATATTAAATCAATATACCAGTAATTCTTAAGAATTTTTTTTCTGAGTATACTTTATTTTTCTAATAGCCACAATGTCTTCCATCAACTTCATTCAAATAAACATTTACCTCTACTGTGATTTTTCAGTTGTCCACTAGGTAAGCCTCCACAAGGGTTTCTATCTTTTCTTTTTTCGTGTGTGTGTGTGTGTGTGTGTGTTTTAATTATGCACTTTTGAGAACAGCATTTCATATTTCAAGATGTTTGTTTCATTGGGATATATTTCCAAAATATTGACCCGAGAACATTCTATGCCTTTTTTTTCAATAAGTATTTCATAAGGTTTGGTATATATTATTTCATTGGTCTCCAGAATAACTGAGCAGATTTACAACCCACTAACAAGATTTAACATGTAATGTGCTTCTATGTAGCCTGGCAAACCAAGTTAATGATTTTTATTAGATTAACAGATGTAAAATAAATCATTAAAATTATTTTAACTTGCATTATTATGCATTATTTTATTATTAAGTATTATTATTAAGTATCTATATCTCCTTAACAATAAACTTTATTTCTGTCCTTTGTAAAAATTTGTCCATAATGATTTATCTTTAGAAATATCTATGTATCAGTTCTTATGAATTTTTAGAATAATTCTGTCATATTTTTCATGGTTATATTTGTTTGATTACATTTAAGCTAAAGGTTGAATGATTTATGTTTATATGTCTCTATTAATTATGACTTAGTTGATTTTCTCTATTTCTTTAACACTCCAGATTTTGTCTTGGCTTCATTGTTATATTGCTTCTGATTTGTCATTACCAGAATAGCACTGGTCTACTTTGATATTATAATACCTTTGAAATTAAGATTTTGGAATTTTTAAAAATGCCTTGTTTAGTACCTATTCCATGCAGCTGGATCTTTAAAATGGTGTACTCTTCAGTAACAAATACTGTGGACTATACTCTCAGGATTCCCTTTATTCATTATTTTAGTATATTTCCATAAATTAAATAATCTACAACCTGGTGGCATAATTCCTGTGCGAGCGCCTGTTATGTGCCAAGTTATTTTATTTATTCATTGACTCTTTACAAGAGCAAGCATTCTTCAAAGTCAAATGTCATTTCTGTCAGTCATCTAAAATGTTTCAACAAGGACCACTGAGTCAAAATCTCTGAGAATTTGAGGATTAGGCTGGAGGAATCTACTTTTTGTTTGTTTTTGCTCTTAGGAACTTTTACTGGATTTTTTTTTTCCTTTCTACACACCAAAGTCTGAAGACTGCTGTTTTATAACACTATCTTAATCACTCTCATTCTAAGTATGGGGAAATAAAGTCTAAGAGGAGTTAAATATCTTATCTAAAGCCACCTGAACTTCAAGCATGAGATCAAGATTACAGATCTGGTATCCTTTCTCCAAGACTGATTATCTAACTTTTAACACCAACTCAACCCCAGAGGAGATGCCTGAAGAGGCCTGAAATTTTTTATTCTATTTGAGCTAAAATTAACTAGTTTGTTTTGATTCAACTGCTTATTAAGAACTAACACTTGGGGAGTGCCTGAGTGGCTCAGTCACTTAAGTGTTTGCCTTTGGATTGGGTCCTGATCTCAGAGTGCTGAGATCTATCCCCACATCAGGCTCTTTGCTCAGTGGCAAGTCTGCTTCCCCCTTTCCCTCTCCCTCTGTGATCTCTCTTGCTGTCTCTGAAGAAATGAAATCTTTAAAGAAAAAAAGCCTAAAACTTGGTTTTTGAGTGGATCATGCTGGCATTGAGGCTTAAAAGAAGACAATTTTAGTAAAAACAATCATTCATGGGACATACTTTTAGAAGTATAAATATCATCTGTCAAACAAGCTATATATTCTAGGTCATAATTAGCACAATATTATACCCATTACTATATGCTTTGGTGGATATCTGGTAACAAAATCATATGAAAGTACATGTACCTACACACACACACACATACACCCCAGCTTGAGAATTATTACTCTAACTTGATTCTTTTTAAATACACTTTTCACATATTTGATATGATTATAATGTCTATGGAAATTCAGTTATATGTTTAGGGAAGAAATGATTGCATATTGTTACAGAAAGAATTATAAAGTCTAGCAAAATAGTTATTTTGCAGTAGAGCAGCTTTGATCCTAATAAGTAATATGGGGTAGGTAGGCAATTCTACAACTCATGGCCTATGGCCAACACAAATGAAGAAATGCTATATTAACATAAATAAATCTGTAAACTAGGAGGTCCTTTATTACTTTGAGAAAAAAATACAAAAATTCATAATCACCTAATTTTTAATAAAATATAAGTGGCATAAAACAGGTTTGAACAGAAAAACAAGAATCAGTGGCACCTGGCTGGCTCAGTCTGTTAAGCATCTGCCTTTGGCTTAGGTCACGATCCCAGGGTCCTAGAATCCAGCCTGCTTCTCCCTCTCCCTCTATCTTCCTACCCTGCTCATGCTTGCGTTCTCTCTCTGTCTCTCAAATAAAAATCTTAAATATTTAAAAAAAATAATCAGATTCACATTTTTTTTAATTTTTATTTTTTAGAAAGAGATTGAGAGAGCAGGGGTGGGGCCAGCCAGAGGGAGAGAAAATCTCAGGCAGGCTTCATGCCCAGTGCAGAGTCTATGTGATGCAAGGCTGGATCTCACAACCCTGAGATGATTCATTACCTGCACTGAAATCAAGGGTCACCCACTGAACTACCCAGGCACCTCTCGATTCACATAACTTTTAAATAGGCAATAGGGAACGTAACAATTTTGAACAAGAAGTAAACATTTTAAAAAATTTTAATGATCCATTAGAATCAACAAAAATGAGAGTGAGAGTAAATATAGCAAAGAGTCAAGAAAACAGAAGGGAAATAAAAATAAACAAAAGGCAGGGAAGAGAAATATGTAGATTATCATTATAAAATTTTGTATTGTGCAAAATGAATGATAATAGTATATGGGCCAGGGGTCCTGTCTGTGAGGTAGAGTGGAACAGAAGTTAAGCATAGTGGCGTTTAGACAGATCGGACCAGATGTGGAGATGACCAACATCATGAGAACACCTTGAGATGTCTTTAGCCCTGTGAACAGGACCTACCTAGGTTCTGGCAGTGGCAAATTAGTTAGCAAGTTAGTAAATTAGGTAGCAAGTTAAGGGAAAAAGTCAGGGAGGTTCAATTTAATTTTTCTAGCCAGAAAATTTCTCATGTAGAGCTATTTTAAAGATTGGTATCTCACTTTTGGCCCAGGGGAGTAGAGACATAGAAAGGAAGAACCACACACCGAGATAAAAATAAGAAATGGGGGAAACATACAGATAGAAAAATAAGTTCTGTTATGTATGAAGAAAGTTGAAGTTGCCATTCAGAGGTGGTGGGCCTCTGAGGGTTATTACTTATTTCCCTAAAAAAAAAAATGGGGGCTGATTCTTTTCACAGCTGCTGATTTTTTATCCTTAAATTATAAAAGCATCCTTTATCATAGAAATGAGAAGGCTGTGAATGAAGAGATACAATTTTGTATATTGCAGTGACCTTGATTAGAGCTTTATTATCTCTAAAACTGTATGGAATCAATCACATAGTATATTGTATAGCTATGAAATCATACCTTCTTTGTCATAGAGGGATTATACATAAGTGGTTGAATGAAATTGATCGTGTGACCAGAGGATCTTCGCATGGAACATCTGCAGTTTTAAAATAATTATTTATTTATTTATTTTAAAATTTATTTATTTTTTTCAGCATAACAGTATCCCAGTGCTCCATGCAATACGTGCCCTCCCTATTACCCACCACCTGGTTCCCCTAACCTCCCACCCCCCACTTCTGAACCCTCAGGTTATTTTTCAGAGTCCATAGCCTCTTATGGTTCGCCTCCCCTTCCAATTTTTTTTTTTTTATAAACATATAATGTATTTTTATCCCCAGGGGTACAGGTCTGTGAATCGCCAGGTTTACACACTTCACAGCACTCACCATAGCACATACCCTCCCCAATGTCCATACCCCCCTCCCCCTCTCCCAACCCCACCTCCCCCCAGCAACCCCCAGTTTGTTTTGTGAGATTAAGAGTCATTTATGGTTTGTCTCCCTCCTAATCCCATCTTGTTTCATTTATTCTTCTCCTATCCCCCTAACCCCCCATGTTGCATCTCCATGTCCTCCTATCAGGGAGATCATATGATAGTTGTCTTTCTCCGATTGACTTATTTCACTAAGCATGATACCAAAAAAAAAAAAAAAATTATTAATTTTCACCTCAATTTCTAATGCTTATTTTCCTGTGAATAAGAAGACACAAAGTATAGAGACATAGAGCTAAGTTCTGTACTTAGACATACCTGAATTGGAAATTTTGCTCCTCACTTACTCCCTTGAGCAAATTGCTTAACTTATATTTCTGTGTCCTCATCTACAAATTGAGGATATTTATAGTACAGACCTCAAGAAGTTGTAGGGAAGATTTAGTAACATAATCTATTATACATATTAAGCATTCACTACGTTAGCTGTTATTATTAAGGTGAAAAGGACTTTCAAAGCTTGAGTTTGTGCTTTATCAGAATCTCTCTGTAGAATGAAATCATCACCATGTCATTTCTCTCTGAATATGATGACCTCTGTATATTATAAACCCCGCAGAAACCAGACTCTCTGTAAATAGCACACAGAACTGATAAAGTTACCAAACATGTTTTTTTATTGAGGTCTGATTTGGGGGGGAAATTAAATGAATTCAGCATGCATTTAAGAGTAAAAGTCCCTGAAGCAACCAACCACCTATATTTAAAAGCTTTGCTTTTAAATTAGATGATATTCAGAAAATGTTTTGGGCAGAAACAGCAGAATCTGTCCTTCTCCCTTTTCTGCATCACTTTACTTGAAATTACACAGTTATCTTCTCAACTGCTTGATTTGCTGAACTGAATGTCAGAACATGTGTTCTAAACTACATTACCAGACTAATATTGCATAGCTGTTGACAGTAAAAACAGTAAAGATTGATGTCTTGAGTGATACAAAAATAGATAATTTCAGATTCTTCTTAACACCTTTTTTTGGGGATTGATACACAGTAAACTGTACTTATACAATTTTCTAAAATTTTATATATATATATATATAATATATATATATTTATATTATATATAAATCATACTATTATCACAATCAATGTGATTAATATTTCTAATACTCCTAAAAATGTCCCTTTGTGGGGCGCCTGGGTGGCTCAGTGGGTTGAAGCCTCAGCCTTCGGCTCAGGTCATGGTCTCAGGGTCCTGGGATCGAGCCGCGCATCGGGCTCTCTGCTCAGCGGGGAGCCTGCTTCCTCCTCTCTCTCTGCCTGCCTCTCTGCCTACTTGTAATCTCTGTCTATCAAATAAATAAATAAAATCTTAAAAAAAAAATGTCTCTTTGTAATACCTCTCCCTCACTCCTCCATGCCCACCTCCATCCTAGGCAACAACTGATAACTGTCGCTTTATGATAATTTTAATGACACTTTTTGTTGTAGTTTGCTTTTTCTAGAATTTTATATAAATGCAGCTATATAGTGTGTACTTTATTTTCCTCCTTGGTTCATTAAGAGTAACTCATTCTGTTGTGTGTATTAATATTCTGTTCTTCTCTGTTGCTAAATAGTGAATCCTATTGTATGGACATAACACAATTTGTTATTATACATTCATCTGAAGATGATGAACATTTGAGTTGTTTCTGATTTTCAGCTGTGAAAATTAAGGCTACTATGATATTTGTGGAAAAATCTTTGTATGGACATTTTCTTTCATTTCTCTTAGGTAAAAATCTAGCAGTGGAACATCTGGGTCAAGTGGTAAGTTCTTATTTAATTTTTTAAGAAACTGCCAAACCTGGTTTCCAAGTATTTGTACAATTGAACATCTCTGTCAATAGCATACATATGAGAATTTCAGTGCCTCCATATTTGCACCAACACTTCAAATGGTCATACTTTGAAATCTTAGATTCCTAATATATGTGCAATAGTATCTCATTGTGCTTTTTAATTGGCTTTATTTTTTAGAGAAGTTTTGGGTTTATAACAAAATTGAACAGAAAATACAGACCATTCCCATATGTTCCCTCCCATCTCCTGCATTTTGAGCATTCCCTAACAAAGTAGTACATTTGTTATAGTTGGTGAACTTTTTAACACATCATTATTACCTAAAGTCCATAATTTACATTTTGATTCACTCATGGCATTGTACATTCTGTGGGTTAGACAAAAGTGTAATGATCTTTATCATTATGGTATCATACAAAATACTTTCATTGCCTTAAAACTCCTCTGTGCTCCACCTATACATCCCTTTTCCCCACCCCTAAGCC